>NC_141156.1:132168244-132322056 GCF_053477565.2 Lygodium microphyllum
CTAAAACCCCATGGGCGCCCATCCCTTTTTACATGACCGGCCATTGAGGCAAGGTCCCTTTTTCTAATTCCTTCTTCTTGCTTCATGCCCTAAGCCTATACCCGTCTATTCTTTTACAAGTGGCACAGGAGGGAGCCTAGCACTCTTTTGCAAGAGTTTTTGGAGTTTTTGAGATGCCTTTTATTTAAAATTACGCTTTTGGCCTCGGCTTAGCTTTAGAGGCCGATTGCATGTCTTTGCTCCTCTTCCATCTTCTTCCCGCTTTTTCATTCATTCTTCCTCCTTCTTGGCTTGGGGTTAACACAAGAGGTGCCAAGTCTAGCAGGCTCTATCCCTTGTATCTAGAGCTACATTGGATCATGTTTTGTCTGTGGGTTCTACTCCCCATGTATCCCTTTGGCATGCTCATTTGGGGCATATGTCTCTTAAAGGAATGGAGATGCTCCGTGCTTTGCAGTATCTTCTGCCTTTTGACTCTTCGCATTTTGATTCTTGTGATCATTGTTTGTATGGTAGGTAGACTAGAGATACGCATAAAAAGTCTAGTAAGAAATGCATGGGTGAGCCCTTGGCTCTTGTGCACTCAGATGTATGTGGACCCATGCCCTGTCAGTCACTTGGTGGGGCAAAGTACTTTGTTACTTTCATAGATGATTACTCACATAAGGTTCGGGCTTATCCCATAAAGAGAAAATCTGATGACACATTTCAGCATTGGCTTGCATTGGCAGAGAACCAGTCTGGGAAAAGGCTCAAATGCCTAAGGTCAGATAATTGGGGTGCACATGCTTTTGAGCATTTTTGTGAGGAGTGGGGTGTTAAGCGCCAATTGACCGCCCCTTACACCCCGCCCCAGAATGGTATGACTAAGCGCATGAACAGGACCATTCAGGAAAGGGTCCGTAGCATGCTTAGCCAGACTGGCTTATTGTAGCACTTTTGGGCTGAGGCAATTACTACTACAATGCATCTCATTAACAGGTTGCCTAGCAGTGGCATTTACTTTCAAGTTGCAGAGGAGGTATGGGCCAGCAAACCCCCCTCTTATGATCATTTTTGTGTCTTTGGTTGTGAGGCCTTCTGCCATGTGCCCAAGGACAAACGCAATAAGCTGGATCCTAAGAGTGTCAAATGCATTTTCATTGGCTATGTAGATGTAGGAGAGATGGGTTACCATCTATGGGATCTACATGCACAGAAAGTGATCCGCAGTCATGATGCCATCTTTCATGAGGACAAAATGCATATGCAGCCTGAGAAAGTAGTTGAGGTATGTAGAGTTATCTTTCAAGAGGAGCCACCTGCTCCTGTTTAGCCCGCTCCACGGCTAGCTAGACAACGTGCAGCATCACCAGATACTCATGGCCCGGATGTTAGACATGTTGATGCTAGACAAGATGTTAGTCAGGCAGCAGAACCTAGCTTGAGGCATTCTACTAAAGATAGACAACCTCCTGACCATTTTGCGCCCTCTATGGATTATGTGCTGGTTACATATGCAAGGGAGCCTCTCACTTATGATGAGGCTATGCGCAAGGGTGATTGTCACTCTTGGGAGAGGGCTATGTAGTCTGAGCTTGACTCATTGCATAAGAATCAGACTTGGGATTTTCTTTCCTTGCCTCAAGGTAAGAAGGCTTTGCCTTGCAAGTGGGTGTACAAGCTAAAAAGTACCCCTGGGCACCCCAAGCCGACATACAAGGCTCGATTGGTTGCTAAGGGTTTCAAGCAAGAGCATGGTGTTGACTTTGATTAAGTCTTTTCTCTTGTGGTCAAGATGACCACCCTATGCTTAGTCTTGGTCTTGGTTGCATAGCTTGACCTGGACTTGTACAAGATGGATGTCAAGATTGCTTTTTTACATGGGGGCTTGCATGATGAGATTTACATGGAGCAGCCTAAGGGCTTTACAGACCTTGGCAAGGAACACCTAGTGTGCAAGCTAAAGAAGAGTCTATATGGCTTAAAGCAGACACCTAGGGAATGGTACCATAAGTTTGATGCATTCATGCAGTCACAGGGCTATAGCCGCAGTGCTCTGGATCCATGCTTGTACACGAAGAAAGCCCATGATGGTTCTTTACTAATTTTGGTACTCTATATAGATGACATGCTTTTAGCAGGGATAGCTCATGAGGAGCTCGATGCTCTTAAGGCTCAGCTCAAGAAGAGCTTTGAGATGAAAGATTTGGGACAGGCCTCTCATATACTTAGTATGTGCATCACGCACGATAGATCTTAGGGACTCCTCTATTTGTCACAGAGGGAGTATATACATAAAGTCCTTGAGCGCTTCCGCATGCAAGATGTTAAGCCTATTGGTTGTCCATTGCCTTCTCATGTGAAGGTTTCATAGGCCAATTGTCCACAGACACATGAGCAGAGGGCCGAGATGGCCAAGATTCCCTATCCATCAGATGTGGGCAATCTTATGTATGCCATGATAACCACTCGTCCAGATATTGCTTTTGCAGTTGGGGTTGTGGCACGTTATATGGCTACACCTGGCAAGAAACATTGGGATGCCGTGAAGGGTATCATGAGGTACCTGAAAGGCACATCAGATATGTGTCTTTGTTATGGCAGCCAGGATACAGAAGTCATGGGGTACACTAACTCTGATTATGCAGGACATGCAGATAGTAGGAAGTCCACTTCTACCTATGTGTTCACTTATGCTAGAGGGGCTATCTCTTGGATGTCCAAGGCGCAGAAGTGTACCGCCCTTTCTACTACAGAGGCCAAGTATATTGCAGCCACAGAGGCTTGCAAAGAGGCTATTTGGTTAGGCCGTTTGATTACAAACCTTGGTATGACAGATGTTATGCCTACACTGCATTTGGATTCTATGAGTGCCATTCAGTTGGCCAAGAATCCAATTTTCCATGCGAAGACGAAACATATTGAGGTGAGGTATCACTTCATTCACAAGGTCATTGAGGACAGGTCTGTTGACCTTGTCAAGATTCCGACTGAGCAAAATCTTGTAGACTTGCTCACGAAGAGCCTCACTACTGAGCGCTTTGCCTTCCTCAAGAGATTGATGGGCATTGGATGAGATGCAGCCTTTTTCCTCATCCTGCTGTACATGTGTACATGTTGAATTGTCTTTTCTTTTTTCTCTCTCTCACTAGGGCAGAATCGGCTTTAAGTGGGAGGTTGTTGGGGGTAAAGGTGCCTCCGCCTAGCCACCCGTGTATTACTACACTGACAGTCCATGCCACTACATAGTGCAAGTGGCAAGCGCCCGTCACAGTCACTTATTCTTTATTCTTTTAGTGACATTTTGAATAAAGGAAGGCCTGGCCACACATTGCGGTCGTTGGAGTTCCCATTTCTTGTCTCTCTCTTTCTTGCTCTTGCTCTCCCACCATAGCTCTTGCGTGCAAGCTTCAATCCTTCTCACCTTTCAGAAGCAAGGAATATCTTAGTCAAAACATTAAGCAAAATGTTGTTTGCAAACTCACCTTAGCCATTGGCATGAGGATAGTACAAAAATGACTTGTAGTGGACAATTAGAAAGATATAGAGCGATTGGGCAATGACCTCATTTAGAAAATGAGTCCCCTATTCATTAACCGACTCAATAGGGTAGCCAAAGTGAGAAATCACTTGCTCCCATAACAACTTAGCCATGGTACAAGTGTCATTCTTGTATGTGGCTCATATCTCAATCCATTTAGTCATATATTCAGTTGTTGCCACAATGATGTAGCATGCTTGCAAGTATTGGGTAGCTAGAGTGATAGGTCCTACAAATTCAATTCCCTAATTTTTCAAAGGGTTACCATGAGCAATCCTTGGTGATAGCTCCATCTTGTCCTTCCAAATGTGAAGTTTAGTATACTAGCACTCATCACAATGCTTAACAAAACATGTTGCATCCTTGAACAAGATGGACCTCCACAGTTGGGACTATATAACCTTACATTATATAGCCTAACCCCTAACCATCAAAATTTCCTCCAGTAATGCCTCCATGGTTCTGTTGAACCACACACTCAAACTCATGTTCACATACACATCATTGAAGGAAACTATCTTACCCCATTCCATAAAGTTGACCTATAATCATATGGTAGTGTTGGGCCTTAATCAACAAGCAAGTGAGATGAGCCTTCTCAATGGGGAATTCAAGAATTCCATTCTCCAAAATAGCAAAAATGTCATCTATCCAATGAGATTTGAGATCCTCCTTGATAATTAGGCCTCCTATTGAAGTGTAAACAAGCAAGAAAACCAAAATATTGAGCTAAATACACAATAGCTAGAACATTGGATGAACTTCTATTGCTTCAAAAGTTGCAACTCACTTTGATAACAATATTTCACCTTGTCTCTCAACACTTCACTCTAACTAATCATACATCCTTCTCTCCAACTCAAGAAAGAAAGAACACAAGATTAGCTTCGAGGTGTAAATAACTCACTTACCTTCCCACATTGTAGTCCAAAATCTTGAAGGCTTGACAAGCTATTGAAGGCAAGATTCATTTATGAGATAGAGCATACAGACTGGGTATCACCCATAGTCATAGTCATGAAGAAGAATGGGAAGATTTGAAAGTGTGTGAACTACAAGAAGGTCAACGCAGCCACCAAGCAAGACAATTACCTATTGCCTTATACAAAACACATGCTAGAGAGGGTGGCAATAAAGGAAGTCTGTAGCTTTTTGGATGGCTTCTCAAGCTATAACCAAGTGCAAGTCCATCCAAATGATAGGCATAAGACAGCATTCGCCCTCGAATGGGGGATGTTTGCCTACATAGTCATTCCATTTGGACTAACAAATACCTAGATACTTTCCAATGCCTCATGTGTGCCATTTTCAAGGACATTCTTAGGAAATGGTTGAAAGTCTTTGTCGATGACCTATGTGTCCAAACCTACTAGGGAGATCACTTGGAAAAGCTACAAATAGTATTTAAACGGTGTAGGCAATACGGTGTCTCATTGATCCCCTTAAAGTGCCAATTCTGGGTTAAGCATGGTTGCATTTTAGGGGACGTTATGTCAAGGAACAGGATAGCCCTTGACTTTTCTAAAGTCAAGATGATTGTAGATCTTCCCCCTCCAACCAACTACAAGGGAGTTCAATGTTTCTTAGCCACACATGATACTACCGACAGTTCATACTGAACTATGCATTGATTGCTAGACCCTCGTACAGGCTACTGATAGTATTCAAGTGAACTTGAGAATGTCAAAAGGCCTATGAAAGGCTTAAGGAGGATCTAACTTCAGCTCCTATCTTAAGAGCCCCAGATTGGTCCATCACATTTCACGTGCACATTGATGCATCAAAATTTGTTGTGGGAGCAATGTTGTGCCAACATGGTGAACATAACCTAGACTATCTAGTGAGTTTTGCTAGTAGACATCTCATGGAAATAGAAATGAACTACTCCACAATGGAGAGAGAAGGGTTAGCCATGGTGTTTGCCATTTAAGAAGTTCAGGCACTATCTTCTAACAACTCCCTTCATCTTCTTTGTGGATGATTAGGCATTGCTTTATCTTGTGAATAAACCTTGCGCAATGGGACACATTTCTCATTGGTTACTTCTACTCTTGGAATTTGACTTCTCCATAGTCATACACAAGGGCAAACAACATTATATGACAGATCATATGTCCCGCATACCCACAAGAGAGACTGCTTGGGACAAGGGATCAGTGTGATGACCTACTAGATGCATGCCTTTTTAAGATTTTCGACAAATAAGAACTGTTTAGAGCAAACTTCATGCCATACTGGGTAGATAACACAATTCACATACTTGAGAATGGACTACCAAAACAATCAATAGAGAAAGCTAGATAAAGAAGACTCGCCTTGAATATCCAACTGTATCAGTTAATTGCAAGTCAACTATGTCATATAGGATAGGATGGACTACTAAGGAGATGTGCCTATGAGCATGAAATTTATGATGTAATCAAGGAAGCACATGGCAGAATAGTTAGAAGGCATTTCAATTGGGGACACTATAGCATGCAAAGTGCTCCAGTCCCAATTGTGGTGGCCAACATTATTCCGCGATGCAGCTAAGTTTGTAAAGCATTATGATGAGTGTGAACGAACTAAAGTCCCTACTCGTAAGGACAAAATAGAGTTGACCCAACTGATTGCACGCCAACCATTCGAGAAGTGGGGAATTGATTTCATTGGCCCAATCAGTCCTACAGTGCAATACTCCTAGGCCAAATACATCATTATTGCCACAAACTATCTCACCAAGTGAGCAGAAGCTCAAGCAACTTGCAAAAGGATGCAAGGACCACATCCAAGTTTATGTGGGAGCAAGTAATATCACAGTTTGACTGCCCCATAGAGTTAGTTAAAGACCAAGGTACACACTTCATCAATAAAGTAATTGCTCACGTGTTATCTACCTTCCTAATAATCCATAGAAAGTCCTCTCCATATTATCCACAGGCCTATGGTCAAGCCAAATCCACAAACAAGATCTTGGTGGGTATTCTAACAAAACCCGTCTTTGCCTCGCACAATGATAGAGACAACAAACTCATGGCAACTTTATGGACATACCGAATAGCATACAAAATAGTCACAAGACATAGCCCATTCCAACTAACCTACGCAACTGAAACTATTTTGCTAGTGGAATTCTTTGTTTCCAGCTTGAGAATAGCAACCCAAGAATGATGGGAGGGCCAAGAAGCATGGACAAAACGTCTAGTGGAGCTAAAATGTCTATCTGAAACCTCTCTCATTGCAACACACACTCTAATCTGCGAAAAGGCATGCCACAAGAGTTGGTTTGACAAATATGTCGAGCAATGAGACTTTGGGCAAGGAGACTTAGTCTTGCTATACTATGTCAAAGGACACAAGCAGAAAATGAAGTTTAGGGGATTGGGACCCTTCAAGGTCTATACTACCTTAGTAGAACAAGGAATCTAAAACTAGAAACCCTAGAAGGACAGGGTATAGGTTTCATGAACTTCTGATAAAGGACCCACCACCGAGTGTAAGAGTTCCAACCATCACATAGAGCTCGAGGATGTAGATGAGAAAGCAATAGCACCAGCCTACTTATGGATCACTGTGACCTCCCAAATGATGTGCACCCTTGAGGTGCTAATTGATGAGGGAGTCAACACCAATATCTTAATGCTTGAACACTGGACTACATTGGTTCAACCCCAATTGCAACCAACCAATGCAAAATTGATCCCATTTGGGGAGCAATCCTACCCACTCTTAGGAAAATGCAAATTGATGGTCTCTATCAAGACTGAGAGTCTACCACACTCACTTTCTAAGTGCTACCAAACAAGTAAAGTGTTGGCAAGGAAACCCTACTGGGATGAGCATTCAAAAAACAAGCTCATTGCAATGTAGACTACAACTTGCAACACATCCACCTTGCAATCAGGCATGTCAGACTTGTGATGGCTTTTAGCATGAGCATCGTAGTTATCCCAAATCCTAGAGTGCTACCGATAGCTAAACCTATTGACCACCCTAAGGAGGGGAGTGGGATGTTTCAACATGCTTCCATAGTGCCGAACCTGTCACATCAAAGAACCATAGCCCAACCACGCAAGTGGATTCCCAAGCATCAACCACAATTTCATGAACACCAAACACTAGGTGTTTGTAATTCCCACACCTATTGCTCTAGGCCTAAATGGCAGAGTTGGAACTCCCATAGTGTACATGTGACAAGCAACATTGGGTCTCAAAGGCCCTGTTGCAAGCCCATGGGTACTATGAGGGTAACATCTCACTGTGGTTGCCCAAATTGGTGAATGCTAACTCGAATTCTTGATTGCAGGCCCCACGAACTAAGCTTCCACAACCTCAATCGAAACAAGGGAGGAGAAGAACTAAGACAGAAGGTGCTCAAACCTTGGGTGCTCAATGGTCTACCGACCTAAAGTGCAACCCAAAGTCCATGAGCAACCAAATGTAGTCATGCCTAAGGACTCTAAGATAATCACCAAGAACCCCGATATCTATGCATCACTAGAGTTGCAACCCTCACAAGCCGAGCCTGCCACATCCACTACGGATCGTCTAGTGGAAAGGCCTTGCATCAACTTGTCCTACCAACCAAACCCAAGCTACCACAACACCTTAAGTTGCCATCACCATGACAATCCATTCTTGAAGTGGCATCCAACATGGCCGGCCATGAGGGATGAATTAGCCACATGCATCTGATGGCTGAATTCAACTTTCACATTGTTTGCTAGGAGTTATGAACATTTAGACCTAGGTCTACTTGACAAGCCTATAGCAACCAAGGTACATTCCTTATTGTGTTCTTGGGAAGATTACAAATTCATCTTCATTAAAACTTTTGCTATTGCAAATGAGATGATTGGCAAAGAAATCTCATGAGAAAATGCTGAAAGCCAACATTTGATCACATCTTATCAAAAGAGCAAAATTTCCATGCCACTCCAGGAACTCTTTGAACTCCAATGACTCGTTGGAAACTAAGTCCAATTTCATGCATAAGTGGTATAGTCTACACCTTTCATGGGCCCAAGAGTGACATCAAATCATGACCAATGTAGAGCAAAGACGTTGGAGTATGTGGCCCCCACCTCTTTTAGGGTGTTGGCCCTAACCATGAATCAGCCATTAAAAGACAATGTCATGCTTCACCCATTCTTGGATAAGATTCTATCAGAAGAAGGAACTCCACCTTGCAAGCCATCTCAACTCAGGTAACCTCTTTGACTAACATATTGACGTACATCACACAAGTAGGGATTCGTCCCCAATATTTGGACCATTATGTGACCCTTGAATATAACCATAAGTTTTACAACTGGTTCTTGAGATAGTAGGGCACACCATCACATGCTAAATGCCAATAGACTTTGATTTCCACAATCCTAGGAAGGATTTTTATCCTTCCAGAGGGAAGGGGGGTAATGGATGAAAACTCAAAATTATACTTGAATTTTAAAAGTAAAGAATGAAGGTATGGATTGATTGGTATGCGAATTCTTAACTTCTGGATTTTTGTGGGTTATATTTCTCATTGCATGAGAGTGTTATTTTCAAAAAATGATCTTCTAGTCTGCTTACTTTTCATGCAAGAAAAGCCCTTTAAAGAGAACTAATTATGGATGTTGTGTAGTGATAGGAACCTAAATGGTAGGACAACAAGATAAAGCCAACAATCTTCCCCTTTTGGAGGAGGAGCATAGAAGATATGGACTAGCCATGGAAATCTGAGCATTCAACCAATTAAAGCATCACAACATCCCACAATCTTGAAGGAGTGGTGATAGTCCAAGAAGAGGCCGTGGCCCAAATAGTGGAACGATGCAACCTTACAAAGTACCTAGAGAAGGAGGGACAAGACATAGACCACAGTAAGTACATTGAATTCTTGATGAGGATCTTCCACGTCCAAAGGAACATTGGCACAGTGACCGACAGGCAAGGCGAGACTTCTAAAAGTGTGGTGGTTCCCTTTAGCCCAAATATTGTAGAAAAGGCATTGGAGCTAGTAGAGAAGCTAGAAATAAGTGTTAAGAGTTGAATCTCTCTGATTAATTTTACATTTTAGCCCCCGTGTGTCATGTCAACGATCGGGTTTTTGCCTCAATACATGTGTTCAACTTTTATGGCGTCACATTCAAGCATCCAGATTTTTTGTCTCGCAGTCAGACATTCCTGCCAGTATAAATTTTTTTACCCCTTGCTCCCATTCGTACGCAGGACATGGGGGGAATCTTTTTTTTTTAACAATAACAACAAAAACAAAACAAACAAACCCTTTTTGAAAAATCTATTCCCCACCCCCAACCGTTTCCATCCTGACCCCCACCCTCTCTCTTGATGCATTTTGATGGATGTGGGTGATTGTTCAATTTCAATGCCAATACAGTAATGCATAGGACCATGAAGATATGATAGATTTAGCTTTGGATATGGCATGAGGAGAGTTGGTAAGAATGGGAATGTCATCAACATAGAGGCCTAGGATAATGACGGTGTTGCCCTAAAGAAGAGTATAAATGTTATGATCTATTTCTAGCCGCCAAAAGCCATTGTGTATTAAGTGAGAATGAAGAGGAGTGTACCATTGCCTTGGTGCCTATTTTAGGCCATAAAGATCTTTATGTAATAAATAAACATGTGTAGGAAATTTTGGATCAACAAAGTTTGGTGGTTGAAACATATAGATTTTTTCTTCTAAGTGACCTTGTAAGAAGGTAGTTTTGACATCAATATGGTGAAGAATTAATTTGAAATGAGTAGCTATAGAGAGTAATACCCATAAGGAGGTTAAAGATAGTACAGGAGAGATTATACTTCCGTAATGGAGGCTTTCAATTTCTTCAAAACCATGAGCTACAAGTCAAGCTTTATACTTGTCAATAGAGCCATCTGGTTCGAGCTTTTTGTGAAGTACCCATTTGCATTACATCTAATTGCAGATTCTCTAGGAGGAAGGGGAACCAATGTCCAGGTGTTATTGTGAAGAAGAGCCTTGTATTCATCGAGCATTACAGCTTCCATGGAGTGGCCTCATGACTTTGAAGTGGCTTGAGTGACAGAAGGGTAGATTGGAAGGTCGGAAATAGTGATTGCAAGTGAATCTCAAGCTTGTCCAAGGGCAATGTTGGCTTGAAGATGAAGGTCATGTAAGCTTTTGAAGCAAGGAGTTAGTTGTGACTGTACCTCATCAGTGTCGGAGTTGGAGAAGAGCTAAATAGAGTAATGGGCATTGATGGAGAAGTTGGAGATGGAAGCCATAGAGTGGTAACAATGAGAGCACTATGGGAAGAATTGCTTGAAGCAAAAGACATTGCTGCTATTCAAGCAAACCTTTAAAGTTTGTGTCCTTCAGTAGAAGATGATGGAGTTAATTTCTGAGAGGAGTTATTGAGAAGATCAGAATTTGCTTGAGGATATTGGAATTGTGGGAGTGGAAGAACAGGAGCTCTCTGTTTAAGTAGAGCATCCAGCTATGGAGAGTGAGCTAGAATTCTCAAGAAGAGAGAGAGTATCAGTTTGAGTGAGCTGAGGTGGATAATGAGTATGGTGGATGTTGAACATAGCCCTTTTCTAGCGTGGCTGCTGACCAGGTGACCTGGTTTCAGCATGCAATGGTGTTGGCTCCTGCATGGCATGAATTGAAGGAGCCATGTTGTCTATCGTGTCCACCTTAGCTAGCGTGATTTGCATTGCCAGGTCAGTCGTCATTTTAACCTCATTTGGATTTTTTCATGAGCTGTAATCTAAGCTATTAAGGTTATATTTTGTTGGATTTGGGGCTTGTCCATATGGGACAAATAATTTGGACCTTTCTTAATGAGATAAGGCAAATGATAATGGAGAGAAATAGGAAGACGTGATTTTGTAGAAGATATGGTGGGCCCTACTTGAGCCATGTCGAATGTCGAAAATGTGTTATCATAAGGAACAACATGATAAAGTGTGAGAGATTGAGGGTTGTGTGGTGTTAGAGCTTACGAGAAGAATTAATTTCATGAAATATGGCACTTCTGCCATAAATGAAGAACTTTGTTGTGTGGATCATAAAATCGATAAGCTTTGTGACCATGTGGTTCACCATATCCTGTAAAAATTAATTGTGTGGCTCTGGGAGAGAATTTGGATTTGTGATCCTTGTTGACAAGAAAGGTAAAGCATCCAAAGACCTTTAGATGTGATAGGTCAGGAGAGTGACCAAACCTCAATCCATAAGGAGTGTTATTGTATAGAGAGTTCGAGTACAACCTCTTTTGAACATATGTTGCTATTGCAATTGCTTCCTCTCAATATTCTTTTCCCAGACGAGCTAGTGATAGCATAGCTCTTGCGGCATTTAGTAGAGTACAATTCTTGTGTTCAGCAACTCCATTTTGTTGTGGATGATGTGGTATGGTAAGCTCATGTTGAATGCCAAAGGCTTTGCAATAATCTTTGAACTCATTTGAAGTATATTCTCCTCCATTGTTTGTACGAAGAGCTTTGAGTCGTAACTCATGCTTATTTTCAATTGCTTCCTTATATTCTTGGAACTTGGAGAAGACTTGTGACTTCCATGTGAGAGAATATACAACAGTATATCTTGAATAATCATCAATAAGCACCATAAAGTATTTTGCTCCAGTGAGAGATACAGGATTTATAGGACCACAAATGTCGGAGTGTACTAATTGAAGAGGTTGAGTCGTAATGGAGTAAGATTTGGGGTAAGGAAGATCTGTGGCTTTACTGAGAGCACAAGCTTGACAAAATGGAAGTTGAGAGAGGGAGGTGGAATGCCACATACAAGTTTCTTGTAAATAAATTGTTGGAGAACATTTTGAGAGGCATGACCAAGTCTAGAGTGCCATAGGAGTATGTTCTATGGTGTACTTGTGAGTGAAGTGGAGTTAACTGAAGCATTTGAAGAAGGTTGTAGAAGTGAATACCCAAGTGTATAAAGCCGATCTAGTTTGAGGCTAGCAAGTTTGAGAGAAGGTGAGAGTAGCTATAAGATGCAGTGGTCTTTGTAGAAGTGAGCAGTGAGAGAGGATTGAGAAATGAGCTCACTAATACTTAACAAATTTTTCTTGAGATTGGGAACATAATAGACTTTATGTGCCTTGATTATGTGATTGGAGGGAAGCTCCACTTGAATGGTGCCATAGCCTTAAGCTTGTTGAATGCTGTTGTCCCCCATGGCAACACTAAGTGGAGTGGAGATCTCGACTAACCATTTCTTGTGAAAAGTCATATGATGAGTAGCTCCAGAGTCTAGAAACCATGTATATTCTTATTTGGAGTTTGAAGAAGGTGCCCAAACACTTGTGGCTAGGCTGATGATAGTTTATGGTTGCTCTTTTATGTCATAATTGCCGATGCTAACAAAGTGAGCTTGACCTTTTGATTGATGTTTGTCGAGTCTATTTTTTTTATGACAATCCTTTTCAATATGACCTTGTCATTTGCAAGAATTACATATGAGATGATAATGAGGGTTTCTTGTTTAGGATAGGGATTGAAATGACTAGTAAGAGTTGGGCTTATGTTGAGGATTACCAAGAATTCCTTTGAAGTTAGAATGAGGAGAAAACTTGGGCTTTTGATGAAGGTGTTGCACTCTTTTGTGAAGATGTTTTGGGTTGTTAGTAGTTACAGCTAGAGCCTTGGATTCTTGATTTGAAGAAGTAGAAAGAGTATCTCTCATGGCTTGCTCTTGCTTGATTCTATTAATCAATGGGGCTGAAGCTTGAGTTTATCAGTAGAGGTTTGAGTAGTAATAAAGGCTCTCCAAGATAAAGGCAAGGAAGAGAGGAGAAACATGGCTTGTAATTCTTCTGAGATGACTAAACCAGATATTACAATTTCATCTAGCAAATATTTCCACTTTTCTAAGAACTTAGTGACAGACCGATCTTCATGCATAGTGGTAGTATATAGTTTTCTAAACATGGTCATTTGATAAACAATGTCTGTGTGTGTGTTCATAGGCATTGTTGAAGAAATCCCAAATACCTTTTGTAGTGGATATTGTTCTTACTAGTTGTACTTGTTGATCTCCACAATGGTAAAGTATTTCCATTCTCGCAGCTGCATCTCTTTGCATATGATCTTCCTTGTCTGCTCCTTCTTGTTCAAGGCAATCTTCCTTGCCATTGATAATATTCCAAGGTTTGCTTGAGATAGGTAAAGTTCCATCCTTAGCTTCCACACTTGACAGTTGCTTCCATTGAGTTTGTCGATCTTGATGTGTCGGTTGTAGGAGGTAGTGGCATTGACAAGAGCCATTGGAAGAATGAGAGTAAAGGAGGACTAGTAGTTTATGATTTTGAGGAGAATATGATAAGCTAGAAAGATAGGACCTAGTGCTCTGATACCATGTAGTGAAAACCATGAACTTGTAGATAAGAGGATATTGTGCACAATAAGGGAAAGAGATAGAGGCAATATAGAAATGGAGTTAACTACAGTTGAACATTTCATTGCTAGTAGCTGCATATATACATGGTACATTAAATGAGGTAGGTGAGCTCCATCTCTGAATATCTTAGATATTTACAAAGTGGATATCTATAGGATCCTTTTGTCCACATATTGGCTTATCCTTATCTTATCCAAAACTTTTATCCGTATCCACAACTTTATCTTTACACATTATTATGGTATTCAACTCCCCTCCAGCTCCATGAGCAACTGGCTAATGCAAGAATTGTCCATCATTCCTAGGTCCTTAAGATGTCATCTTTACACATTATTATGGTATTCAACTCCCCTCCAGCTCCATGAGCAACTGGCTAATGCAAGAATTGTCCACAACTTTATCTTTACACATTATTATGGTATTCAACTCCCCTCCAGCTCCATGAGCAACTTTATCCTTATCCACAACTTTATCTTTACACATTATTATGGTATTCAACTCCCCTCCAGCTCCATGAGCAACTGGCTAATGCAAGAATTGTCCATCATTCCTAGGTCCTTAAGATGTCATCTTTACACATTATTTGGTATTCAACTCCCCTCTAGCTCCATGAGCAACTGGCTAATGCAAGAATTGTCCATGATTCCTAGGTCCTTAAGATGTCATCCTTGGCATTTAGCCCCAAACACATAAGGAATGGAGTGGCCTATATGAAGGTTTCTCATGTGACAGAATCCACAGTCTCTTCTTGTTAGAGCCATTGCAACATATGCATGTCTATGTCAATGAGGGTGTGCTAGAAGAGAAATGAAGGCTAAATTTATTGCCAAATGGGAGTGCATCAAGAAATCCTTGACAAAAATAACAAACACACTATTAGTTTCCATTATGAACACCGATTACATTTCCTCCCAATACATTGATAATATATGTCACTTGTCCTTACTCCAAGGCAACATTGTATGTTGGTAAGAAATTTGTATGACCCTAGCACACAATTGTAGCTTCAGGGCCTTGCAACAAACTCTACTATCAGCCATGAAAAAAAGACATGTCTTATACCTACTATCTATGTGGCTTGCTTGGAAGAAGCTATTGACCAAAACCTTGAGATCTTGTTAACATATTTCCAATTGCCAAACATAGAAACTTTCTCCCTCAAATTTATAGATCTCCTCAAACACACCTCCCCAATGCTCAAAATACTTCATTGCATTGGGGGACTTCAACATTGGCATCACATTGCCCTCATGAGGGTCTTGGAAACTTTTTATCATTTTTGTGCCATTGAACTCTTCCAAGGCTCCACGACAATTCATAGATCTAGTCTTGACCATGTGTAGACTAATGCATTCATTTCTTGCATAGCAGTATCCATACATTACTACCCTTAATCAAACCACTCTATTATCTCCTTGCATGCTCACCTCAATCACCTTTCTTAATAGCCTTCCTCACATGCCTTCTCTTTAGTTCTATCACTCTAGCCATAACTCTCTCCCTTGGCAAGACCTTCCAATTACATTGCCTTGTTTCATATTGCATTTTTAATTGAGGTACTAAGGTGCCCCACCCCATATTGTTGAGGTGAGTAGGGTAAGGGGGATGATTTAATGGCATTTATTGCCTCCCTCATTGGAAACACTACATTCAACAAAAAAAAATTCCGTGCTTGTTGAGCTATGTTGGCAATAGGTGGACTAGGACAAAACAAATTTTCAATGAAGTGATGGTGTAGGTAATATGGTACTGCAATGTAGTAATATATTAATAGAACAGGCCCATTGAATTGTTGTAAGGAATGCACCTATTTAAGAACACTCAGCTAATGTCACAAGATAAGGCCCCTTTCCATCACAATCAGTCTCATAAAATATCGGGTTGTCATTTAATTGGTCCCCCTGACCCTATGTGTTGTTGTCTCAAACCAAGCATCTTGATAAACACACTTATTCTTTAAGAGAAAGAAGGAAGCATGCAAAATGAACCTACAAAGCATTAGAGGAAGGAGCAAACTCACAGCGTGGAGGCCACATCTAAATCAAATGGGAGAGAGGATAAGCAGCAGGTCACAAAAGGAGGGGGCAAAAATGGGAAAGACAATAACATGCAGGGAAACAAACAACACAACAAGGAAAACATCAAGCCACATGCTAGATGGATCCAAGGCAAGGGGAAAAATCAAGTAAAACTCCCTCCTAAAAAAACTTGCAACAAGGAACCAACTTATTGATTGGAATTTCCATGTCCTTCTCAATAGTTAGGAAGTGCTTGATGAACAATATTAGATGTGTTGAGAGGGCTTCAAGATTAAGAAGATTGAAATATTGTTTGTGGAATGTCAGAGGACTACCTTCGAACCTGAGAGTGTCTATGGGTTAGTTAGGAGGTGTGGGAGCTTTCACTCAACCGCCAAGATCCACGGACCACTTATTGTTTCAAGCATTCCAAGTGAGCTCTAATGGCTATCTCTCACCTAGCCGACGCGCCGTCCGATCCTACGAGTGTAGTGAGCTTACCTTGATGCTTGATCGAGTTCCCTCCTCTCTCTTGCACTCCGATAGCTCCACGATTCTTGATGCTAGCTCAAGCATCCTCAAGCCTCCTCCATCTCCAAGCTCCATCCTCCATAGCCGCGCGCGCGAGAGAAGAGAAGAGAAGAGAAGAGAAGAGAAGAGAAGAGAAGAGAAGAGAAGAGAAGAGAAGAGAAGAGAAGAAGAGAAGAGGAGATGGTGAAGAGCTTCACCCTCTTGATCCCTCACTCCCACACACACTCACTCCCTCACACTCTCACACTCCCTCTCTCAAGAGCACACACAAGCAAGAAGGAGAGAAGAAGAGAGGAAGAAGAAGACTTTTTCTGCCACACACCAAAAGAATGAGCTTCTATTCACTTTTCAACTTTATGTGCAAAGCCCTAAATCCTTTTTGGGTGGTCATCCCCTTTTCCCTTTTTTACATGGCCGGCCGTAGCCTAGTAGGCCCTTTTTCCCATTTCCCACCATTCTAATTTATCCTATTCCCAACTAATGCATACACTTTGCACAGGAGCGAGCCTAGCATTCTTTTACAAGGGTTTGGGGACGCTTCCACATTTTCATGGTGTGCCTTTTACTCTTTTGTTGTCTCGGGGCGACATTGAGACTTTCTGAAGGTCGTGCTCGAACATTTAAATTTCTTAGGGTCTGGTTACCGATCAAGGCACCTTTTTTTGCTTTTATTCTGTGCCTTTTTTGCTATTTTCTTTTTTCCATTTTCCGCTCCTCTATGTTGCGGGAAACACGATAACATTACCCCCCTCCTAGCCAAGTGCCAGTCCCATGGCACGACGGTGGGAAGTAGTGGCTAGTTAGGTCTGCTGCTAGGCGGAACTGGTAGGTGGATGACACTGCTTCCAACGCGGTGGTGTGAATGAGAGGTGATGGAGGTTATTGACGATGACTAGGAGAGATTCCGGCGTGCTGTAGGCTTCATGAAGATGGTCGGCATCTTTCACACAGTTGTGGCATCCATTATGTAGCCGGTCGTCTTGAGCACCAGAAACGCTTGAAGCAATAAGCAATCCCTTAGGAGGATGGTATTGGAGGGATTTATCTTGGAGAAGCCCCCCCGAATGTTGCCTTGACAATGATATGGTGTGCCTTTGCATTGAAAATATGTGTCTTTGATTTGAAGAGCTTTGTCTTTGAGTTGAAGATCTTCAGTGCTTCGTTGAAGATCTTCAACCTTGCATTGAAATTCTTCAGGCTTGTGGAATCAATAAGCGATCCATAGATCTTGAGGCATTGGGCATGCATCTTTGGAAGATGAGGTTCCAAGATCTATGCCAATGGTAGATCTATCTTGACTTGGTTCAATCATGGTAGCCATCAACAGGGCAGATGGCTGGACACCGGCACATGGAAAAAGTTTTGGTCATTAAAGGATGCCGTGGGTGATCCTCTTCAATGGAGTAGCCAGTTCTTGAAACTCAAACGTGACCTGCAAGAAAAGTTGTGCACTCCCTAAGGGGTGTGTCTGCCTCTCCATGTAGTGCGTGGTGCCCGTGGCAGTGGAACTGGGAGGTGGGTCTAAAATTGGGCAAGCCCTTGGTAATGTCCCACCCTTGAGGACCCAGTTCGTGTGTCGTTAGAGGTGTGGTACAAGTCTTAGGGTGATAAGTCTGAAAGTTCTGCCCTTGATGTGCCCTAAGTGTGAAGTGGGGAAGGGGCTAGGGAGAACCCTAGGTGCAATGACGACGGTGCACGACAAGGCGAAGGGGAGTTGCAAGCGGATCTTACGAAGGTCTCTCTCACTTATCTTGGCTTAATAGTAGATGCATCCCTTGGCTTTGCTATGCTTTGCTGTTGTCTCTTCTTTCTAGTTCACCCTGTTCTTTTGTTGCCTTGTGGCTTACTTCTTCTTCTTCTTCTTCTTCTTCTTCCTTTTTTTTAAAATTTTTAAAAGAGGCTTATACATGGATACATGTGATACAAGGGCATGACGGGAGTTTACTCCTCGTCATCCGACTAGCGGGTAGGGGATGGTGGAGGGCGGGGGGCCTTGTTAAGGAATCTACGACTCAGCAAGTAGCCCTTGAGATTGAGGCGGGTTTTGAGAGTGGTGGTGGAAAGGAAGGGGTGGTTGCACTGTGTGAATTTGCTATTGCTCATATATTCGAGCAGTGCAACATAGAAGGATGGCAAAAGGGTAGCGCGCATCATGAGGCGAGTCATGGTGTTGCTATCTATGGCGTTGGGGTCGAAGTAGAGGGGCGAGAGGTGGCGTTCTTGAGGTGCAGGCTCTTGGTGGACTAGGACCCTAATTAGTCTAAGATAATTACAAGTGGTTATGAATGCGGGGTCAGGACAGGAGGTGAACTCACTAAGAAATCTATCTATAGAACAATACAAATCAGGGAGGGTAAAGAGAAGGGCATCCTTATGGGAGGTGCTATTGGCATTATAGATAATGGGAAAGTCGAACCTGCCATGGACGGACGGATTAAAGTCCACACCTACCCTTCAAGGATACGGCATGAAAGTGGGGTCGTTTCTCTCAGAAGGGAGGGTGTTACAAAATGCCATCCACACATGAAGGTTGACGTCAAAAATGTGTCTTCTCCAGGTGGGTTTGCAATTATAGCCTTCCACCAATCTAGGCACCTGGAGGACTTTATCCTGCCAAAATTCGCGATCCTCAACTCCCCAAGCAGTTGGATTGGCCTCTCGCTCCGCTAGCCACTTGTCCTTCAACCTTGCACCCATAGCGATTACGTCATTTACCAGTTGAATGGGCATTACTCTGTTTAATGTAGCAGGAAACTCAAAGCTCAAGTCGAAGGAATCGCGGGCACATTCCTACCGTTCCCAGATAATCAACTCTGCATGGAATTCAGCGGGGAGATTCTCAGGGCGCGGTAGGAGAGGGGCAGGTTGCCTTGGAACAGGTCTAACGTTCAGCTTTTTCCTTGCCTTCCCTACCATTTCTCTCCTGCAGTTAGCCTGGGCTACTTTTCTCTCAGCAAATGTGTCAAGGGGTTGCAATTCGTCTTATTGTGGAGGAGGGGGTGGTGGGACGTAGTTCTCCTCCTGAGATCCCAAATCAAACTCTGGTTCACCCCCTTCTGCTTGCACATCTTCTTGCGCCTTCGCCTCTGTGAAGCCGAGTTCGTCTATTTCCTGCACCGTCAGGCCTACCTGTGTAAGATATCTTCTTTGCTCCTCCAGGCTCTGCGGCGAGCCTCCTAGCTACAATGGCACATGCAGGCCTGCTGTTAGGGCTCTGCGTGCAATGGCTAGCTTCTTCTACAGCTGATCATTGGCCTTGTTTCCTTCCGCTTTGATGGAGTGGAGCAGCGTGTTGAGAAAGGTGTGCTGTTGGGCTATCATGGAGAGCTGGGTCGCCTCTACTTGATTCTTAGCCAACACCCTATCTCCTTCCGCTTTGGCCAGCTGGCGTGCCAAGTCTCGTATTCTCCTCTCATTGTGGTCAGCCCATTCTTTTGCTCTTTTTTCCATATCTTCCAGGCTCTCCCCCTGATGGAGGGTCATAGCCATGAGTTGTTACTATTGGTCCTTGAGCTCGCGGTGTAGGCGGGACTGTTCCTAGCATTCATCGGGGTGATCTGTGCGTTGGGCTGGTCCAGCTTCACCTGCATCCTTCGCACCTGCTCTCCTCTTAGCTGGTCCGGCTCTGCAGCCTCCTGTCTGATCTTCTCCAGCTGGTTTTGTGCTTCCAGGTTGACTGCCGAGAGCTGGTCGTTCTTACGCCGTAGGTGAGCATTGGTCTCCCTTTCTCCGTTGAGGCGTTCCATTAAGATTTTTCTTCTTCCTTCCCAAGCAGCGTCACGTTCCTTCAGGGCTTTTGATTCTTCTGCATCCTTATTGCTAGCTTCTTCCTTTAGCACAGCGATCTCCCTTTGGCATTCTGCTATCTGCTTTGTTTTCTCCAGCTGGAGAGCGGCTCGTGATTCTCATTCTGTTGCGAGCTCCTCCATGGCTGTTCTCTTTTCTTCCTTGGCCCTTTCTAGCTGCGAGAGCAGCTCCTTAACATATTCGTCGTATTGACCTGTTGGAGGTGGGGGATGGGACATGGTGGCAGTGGTGACAATGACTTTCATTTTTTGCCTTTTTAGCTCCGGCCTTGGCTCCATATCAGCCGTGGCTGCCCTCTTGACTCCTGACGTTGGGGTGGCCACGCCCACTTCTCTTGCCAACTCCCTTTCCACCAGGAATTGCAGCCAAGTGACCATGTTTCTCTCATCGACTTTTGGGGTGGAGCCTTGGGTGGTAGTGGTAGTGGGTGTTGTCATGACGAGAGTGGCTGGCGTGGGAGGTACGAAGAGGGGGAGAGTTGGCATCATCGGTTCTTTGCCCTTTCCTTCTGCTGGGGGCGAGGGTGAGATTTCCGGCACACTGGTACTGGAACCAGATGCCTCTGTTCGGTGTGGGCTATCTATCCCTTCCTCGTCTCTTTTATGCTGCTCCTCAATGGAGTGATGAGTGGCCAGCGCTAGTCCTTCCTCTTCCTTCCTTCTCAGTTCCTCTTCAATCTTCTTTTTTCTCTCCTCCTCATCCCTGACCGACTCCCTTTGAGCCCTCTCCAGATCTTCCTTCTCTTTCTTCTTACGCTCCTCTTCCCTCTTTCCATGTAGGGCTTTCGTTCTTTGTTCTGCGCGCCTCTGTGGGCTGCCCTGGGACTCTCCCTCTTCGTCTTCGTTAGTCTCCGTTTCATCTGAAGACCTACGCTGCTCTTCTGTGTGAGGTGGAGATTATGACGGTGACTCGTCACTTCCTTCTTCGCCTCCCTTCTTGTCTTCTTCTTCCCATCCTTGCCCTTGTGCTTCTTGGATTATGGCAGTAAGGACGCCTCCAAATCCTATGGTTGCGGCTTTGGAGGATGAGGCCTTGCATGTTGATCGGGACGATGGGGATTCTCCTCCAGCGACTCTTCCTCTTGTTGCTAGTTCCTTAGCCGAAGCCTCTATGGTTCTCCTCACAAACCCATTCAGGTTTACCTCGTCCAATGATTGTGCCGCAATGCTGTCGAGCAAAGGCACGTTGATCCAGCTCATTATGCTATTGTGCCTCTGGCTCGAGAACAACGTGTGCACCATTTTTGCTTGCAGCTGGATTTCTGGGTTTGGGATGTCTGCCAAGCTAATCCCATCGTTAGTATGGACCTTCACCTTGTCCATTCCCAACATGGCATAGACATCCCTCTTCGGCTTTCTTTCCACCTTATTCGGCAGCCCCAGTGCCCTTTCCACCAACTCCGGGGTCAGCTCGATCTGTACTTGCTTGGTGGATTCATTCTCGCGCACCATGATGGTGCCTCTGTTTTTGTTAAAGGTGCACAAAAAGTCGGCGCACTGGGTGTAGTCCACCCTCTGGCCCACTGCGTCTAGGTACTTCTACAGATGGCACTGGTCTATGATCTGGCGCACTGTCGGCTCTTCGATGGCCACGTCTTCAAGGTTGAAGATGTGACGGAACTTCAACTGGTTGAAGGCCTCATCTCCACCGTGAGGCCGTACTTTGCTTGCTCCTCCTCCGAGAAGGGGAGCTTGCCCGCTTTGTCTTGGCTTGCCATGATCGGTGCCTGCAACCGTCTTTTCCACTATTAGTGCTTTTTGACAAATAGCTTGCTGAAAGAAGAAAAGCGTTGCAGATTTTATTGAGTATAGCCTTAACTTTTCTTTTCAGACTTTTACCATTACATCTTACCATTGCATTTCAAATTTTATTGACATTTCATACTTGGTTTGCTTTTACAATTCCACCTTACCCCCTCCCTCGTTGGAACGAGAAGAATCCGTCCCAGGATTGGAGGTTGAGAGGACAAGGGCGTTCAACATAAAGGGCATCAGTCTATTTTCGCAGGAGCCACGCATAGAAGTTGGGGTTGTACTCTAGCTGAGCTTCCCAGTCTAATTCGAATGGGCGGATACCCACGTGCGTGATGTATGTCAGAACATCGGTTAGGAGACCGCCAAAATCTACCCGACTTGCAATGTGGAGCTCTTCCTCTGTTAAGAGGCGGTCAAGGTAGGGATGCCCCTTGAGGTGCTCTTCCATGGGTCGGCCACGAAGTGTGGTTGCCGCGACGTAGGTGGGGTTGTACTCTACTGTTTTGATTGCGCAGCACTGCTTAGCGTTGGTCATTATGCAGCACCCCTCAACTTCCCATTGCAGCCTAAGAGTGTACCAATGCTTCAAAAACGTGGAGTCCGTATCAGGGAGCTTGGATAACTTGGTGATTTCCTGATTAGTGATAGTAGAAGTGGTTTGCTGATCGTAGGATGTGATGAGACGTTGTTTAATGGCTTGCTCTTTGGAGATCTCGCTATTGAGCAATTCAGCAGCAGCAGCACGAGAAGCTTTTGCAAATGCAAATTCAAATGTCTCCCAAGAGCAAGGCATATTGCGCACTTCCGTTGCAAAGGGTTCTTCTAATAGACCTAAGTCCAAGCGGTCATAGTAGCTGAGGGCCAGCGACATGAAGGTGGCATCAAGTCGTTTAATGCATTCCACCATGTCATCCCCGGTGTCCTCAGCAAGGTCAGCAGCTAGTGCTAGAAAGGATTTTCGTTCATAGGAGGGCGTAAGGCCGACGGGTGGCCGAGGTTTGTTAGAACTAGAGGCCTTGACAACACATAGTTGTGGTTGGGAGTTTCCTTGAGCCTGCCGTTGGGCTATTTGGAATATGGGTGGATTAGGGTCAGCCACAACAGATGGACTGCTAGAGTCAGCTTTGCTTTGGGGAGTCAGATTAACTTGGTCGGATGATGCCTCCTGTGACGGTGGCTATTGCTTGGGCCGATAGGTTTGTGCGACTCTCTTAGGCCGAAGCGTAGATGAGTCGGATGGCTGGGGCTCTAGAAAGCAATGCGGCTTATGGTTTTGAGGTGTTATGGGACGTGAGCTGATCAAGCTTGAGGGTGGCGTATGAATAGTGCCTTTGGCCGTGGGGACCTTAGGGATCCACAGCCAGGTATTTCCCTCATAGTAGCCTTGTGCATGCAAGAGGGCTTTAGGGACCCATATCTGCTTGATCACACGGCGCTTCCTGTGATTTCATCTTGGTTTCCTAGGTTTAGAGTTCTAGGTCTTATGAGGATAGGAGCGTCGATTCCTAGGTGGTTGTTGCAATGGTTTAGGCACCCACTAGAAGCGAGGCTGTTGGGCCTTAGCTTTGGCTGCTGCAGGTTGAGGTTTATGGCAATCGGGGAGTGGCAGCCGCGCACTACCCCCTGTTGAGATATCGAGCTCCACTCGTGATATGCCAGGGTGACCGTTGTGCATTTATGTCACCGACTCGTTAGCTGTAGATGTGGTTGGTACACCGCCCATGAATAATAGCTAGATGACAGCTATCCTTATCTACTCTAGTTTGTGGCTCAGCTAGTATGCCACCTTAGTTAGTTGACTTTGGTTTTGACACCCATATATAGGGTTCTTCTATTTCTATGTACTAGAGTTCTTTTTGGCTTACACAACTAAGAAGAGGAAAATTGTTTTCAGCCTCCATCTTTGTGTGTATTCCCCCATTGTGCAAGCAAGAAAGCTACAAGTGAGACTCCTTCCTTCTCTCCCACAATCTTGACATGGTATCAGAGCCTTGTTTGTGGTAAGGAGCTCAAGAAAGCAAGCCAAGTTCGCAATGTTCTTGTAAGAGGACCAGTGTTGCTGTCATTTTTCTGTTTTGGGAGCAAGTATCTGTAGGTAGCACAGCCGAAAAGTGCAGGAGTGCATTGTCTCAAATTGAGACGCCCTTCGCGGTGTGGCAAGAGGGCAGTATATGCTACGGGTAAGCGCTTTAGCCCTTGATATCCCTGTTTCTTTTATTTGAGGCCATTTCGAGGCCTGTTTTGGAGGTGGAAGTTTTCTACACGCACTCAGGAAAAGGCCTTGTTTTATGCTGTGCGACCACTGTTCTACAGGTCGGTGGAAAGTTACTGCAGAAATTGCATCGTATGCCTGTGCGCAGAGACATTGGGAGTTACAAAATCATCCTTGTTGCTTGTTGATGCAAGTTCGTCACTAGGAAGTGACTGTGTGGTCAAGTACCACTTTCGTCAGTTTTGCAGATTTGCCCTTGTGAGGCTGAAGCTGTGTTTTTTGCAGTGACAGAATTTTTTGCACTTTTCTATAATGGTGTCTGATTCTCTTTCACAGATTGTCACTAAAAAGCTTGACAAGAACAACTTCCAAGCATGGAAGTTTAGAATGACGAATTTCCTTATGGGAAAAGGATATTGGAAATTTGTTGCAGGAAATGAAGAAGAACCAGTTCTTCCTGATGTTCCCAATCAACACCAAATGCAGGCATTTAAAGCATGGCATGAGAGAGCCAGAAAAGTTATGTACTGGCTGTCTATCAGTATTTCAGACTCTATGATTGTGCATATTCAGGATGCAAGTACGCCAAAGGAGGCATGGGATACTCTTTCAAAAATGTATAGCACAAATACGCAAGCCAGGAAAATGCAGCTCAAGCAAGAGTTGCACAATGTGCAAAGAGAAAGTATGAGCATCAATGACTACCACATGAAGGTGAAGAAGATCGCAGATGCACTTGCTTCCATTGGGTCGCCAGTGGAAGATGATGATTTAGTTTCCGTGACCTTGAATGGTCTAGGAAAGGATTATGCACAGTTCCGAACATCCATTTCTGTCCGTGAAAGATTTCCTAATTTTGAGGAGTTGATTGCTCTTCTAATTTCTGAGGAGTAAAGAAATGGTGGTGCATCTTCTTCAGGAGGAACTTCAAAAGAAGCTATCTTCTACTCAAATGCTGGAAGAGGTAGAGGCAGAGGTAGAGGAGGCCGATCTGGAAGCCGTGGTAGAAATCAGAATATGCAGCAAACTCAAGAAAACCAGTCCTATGGAGGAGGACGTGGTAACTCTAGAGGCAGGGGGAGCCAAAGAGGTCGTGGTGGATGGCAAAGAGGCCAAAATGCAAATAGCAATGTTGAATGCTACTATTGTGGTAAAATGGGTCATATGGCTAAAGACTGCTATAAAAAGAAAAATGACATCATGAATGGAAAATTGCAACAAGGGAATTATGCATCTTCTAGTAGACAGGGTGATGACAGAAATGAGCATTTGTTTATGGTGCAGCACATGACCAATTCTGTGACAAGTGCAGAAGAAAGTAACGATGTGTGGTATGTTGACTCAAGTGCATCAAACCACATGACAGGTCATACAGAATGGATGCAGGATGCAAGGAAAATGGAAAACCTAAGATTTATAAAGACTGGTGATGATACTGCACATCCTATTGTGCAGATTGGAAATATTCATTTGTCTATGCAAGATGGGAAAAAGAAATACCTGTCGGATGTATTTCATGTCCCGAATATCACCAAGAACCTGGTTTCTGTTGGTCAAATGGTTGAGCAAGGCTTGCATGTCAGATTTAATTCCCATGGATGCTTTGTTGAGGATATGAAAAATAAAGGTCGCTTGATAGCAAAAGAAAAGAAGAAGGGCAGAATGTTTACATTGGATGCAGACATGCCTAAATTGAGTGCAGCAATGTTTGCACATGGGACCGGTGTAGTTGCAGATATTGATATCTGGCATAAACGTATTGGTCATGTTAATGTACAGTGACTTAAATCAATGCAGGCCCAAAATATTGTTGCAGGATTGCCAAAATTCAAGGTTGCAGAAATGCATAAGGTATGTGAAGCCTGTCAGTTTGGAAAACAGGCAAGGAAACCATTTCCTAGACATGTTCAAGAGAGTAAGAAGCCATTGGAATTAATCCATTCTGATGTGTGGACTACTAAAGCTGCATCTCTTGGAGGCTATCATTATTTTGTCACTTTTATTGATGACTATAGCAGAAAAGTTTGGGTGTATTTTATGAAAAAGAAAAGTGAAGTTTTTGGGCATTTCAAAACTCTTAAAGCTATGGTTGAAAAAGAAACAAGCCTGCAAGTAAAATGCCTAAGGTCAGATGGAGGGGGAGAGTATCTCTCAAATGAGTTTGCAAGGTTCCTACAGGAGCATGGCATAAACCAGCAATATTCATGCAATCATACCCCATAACAAAATGGAATTGCAGAAAGGAAAAACAGGCATATTGGAGAGGTATCTCGTGCCATGCTCAACGAAAAAGACTTGCCAGATTTTTACTAGGCTAAAGCAATTGCTACAGCAGTCTACATAATGAACAGGACTCCCACTGCAGCAATACATAGGATGACTCCAGAGGAGAGGTATACTGGTAGGAAACCAGATATTTCTCATTTGAAAATTTTTTGTTGCATTGCCTATGTTCATGTGCCAGATGAGTTGAGATCCAAGTTGGATCCAAAAGCTGAGAAGTGCATCTTTATTGGTTATTCTCTGTAGCAAAAAGGGTATAGATGCTATAACCCTTCTACTCGTAAGTTTACAGTGAGCAAAGATGTTATTTTTGATGAGATTAGTAGCTGAAATAAACCAGTAAATGTGATTGATAATGTAGATGCACAAAATGGTAATGCTGCACAGAATTCACAGCAGCAATCACAAGATCTTAGTGGACCTGGAGCGTCCTCTAGCAGTGGTTCACATTCTTCGCCATGGACAGGCAGATTGAGATCAAGAGAATCTTCTCAAAGCAATGCAGATATTGGTATGCAGGTATCACAAAAAGGAAAAGATAAGGTAGATCAGCCCATGTTTGATGTGAATGCAGGTCACTCTTATGTGGATGGTGAATCCAGTGGCTCAGAATAGAGCATTAATGATGAGTTGGGTATTCCTTCTATTGTTACACCTAGAGTAAGGAAGACCAGGGATGTTTTGAGAGCACCTGGGAGTGAATCTACTTTGCGCAGGTCTACCAGAGCTAGGTATCCTGTGGATAGGCTGAAATATGATGGATTTGCAGCCATTCACTATGCATATATGGTCAAAGTGATACAGGAACCAGAACCCACTTCTTTTGAGCAAGCCTTGGAAAAAGAAAAATGGGAGAAAGCTATGGATGAAGAAATGGATACCTTGGAAGCAAATGCTACATGAAAATTAGTACCTTTGCCTAAAGATAAGAATGCAATTGGTTGTAAGTGGGTTTATAAGGTGAAACACAATGCAGATGGTTCTGTGAATAGATACAAGGCAAGATTAGTAGTCAAGGGGTATGCACAAACATATGGCATTGATTATGAAGAAACATTCAGTCTGATTGCAAGGATGGCAACCGTAAGAGCAGTCATTGCTATGGCTGCATCAAAGGGATGGTCTTTACATCAGATGGGTGTAAAGAATGCCTTCTTGCATAGTGATTTGCAAGAAGAGGTCTATATGGAGCAGCCACCAGGTTATATGCATGTTGTTCATCCTGAGTTTGTTTGCAGGTTGAAGAAAGCCTTGTATGGATTGAAGCAAGCACCTAGAGCATGGTCTGACAAGATAGGACAGTATCTTGTCACTATTGGCTTTCAGATATCAAGGCAGATTTCTCACTTTATGTGAGAAAAACAGAGAAAGGTATTATGCTGCTTGTCATTTATGTTGATGATTTGATTATCACAGGTGATAGTGATGAAGATATCCTTCATGTGAAAATGCTATTGAAGCAGAAGTTTGAGATGAAGGATTTGGGAGAGCTACGTTATTTCTTGGGCATTGAGGTGATTAGATCACCAAGTGGGATATGGCTCTTGCAGAGGCAGTATGGATTGGACATGCTGTCCAAATATGGGATGACAGGTTGTAAGCCTATTTCGGTTCCTTTGGAGCAGAATGTGAAGCTGAGTGCAGATGCAGGTGAGCTTCTGGAAGACCCTACTATGTACAGACGCATAGTAGGAAGTTTGATTTATATGACTATTACCAGGCCAGATTTGAGCTATGCTGTTGGATTGGTAAGTCAGTTTATGCAGGCTCCAAGGAAACCGCATTTGGATGCGGCTAGATGCATACTTAGATGTGTGAAGTCCACATTGCAGTATGGACTACTTTATGAGACTGGGGTTCAGATACAGTTGCATGGATACACTGATGCTGATTGGGCTGGTAGTACTTCTGATAGACGATCTACCAATGGATATGTGTTCTCTTTTGGAAGTGCTACAGTCACTTGGAGTAGCAAGAAACAGCCTACAATTGCCTTGTCGAGCACAGAGGCTGAGTACAGGGGTGCAGCAATGGCTGCATGTGAGGTAGCTTGGTTGCATAAGCTACTTTATGATATGCATCAGCCTACAGATGGGCCAGTTGTCATTTATTGTGACAACATGAGTAGTATACACTTGGCAAATAACCCAGTCTATCATGCTAGAACAAAGCACATTGAGGTGCTATCACTATGTGCGGGAGAGGGTTTTACTAGGTCTTATTGATCTAGTTTATGTCAGCACAGAGGATCACGTAGCTGACATATTTACGAAGGCATTGGGCGCAGAGAAGTTGCACAAGTTCAGAGACCTGCTTGGTGTGCAGGAATTGGGATTGAGCTCGAGGAGGAGTGTTGAGATATCGAGCTCCACTCGTGATATGCCAGGGTGACCGCTGTGCATTTATGTCACCGACTTGTTAGCTATAGATGCGGTTGGTACACCGCCCATGAATAATAGCTAGATGACAGCTATCCTTATCTACTCTAGTTCGTGGCTCAGTTAGTATGCCACATTAGTTAGTTGAGTTTGGTTTTGAGACCCCTATATAGGGTTCTTCTATTTCTATGTACTAGAGTTCTTTTTGGCTTACACAACTAAGAAGAGGAAAACTTTTTTCAGCCTCCACCTTTGTGTGTATTCCCCCATTGTGCAAGCAAGAAAGCTACAAGTGAGACTCCTTCCTTCTCTCCCATAATCTTGACACCCCCTCCTTAGTCTTGCCTATGGATGTTTCTACCGGTGGCTTTGCGGATGGTGATGGTATCGCGCAGCCCTTGCTGAAAGCTGTGACAATGCGCACGTTGCCTATTGCTAGGTGGATGCGCTGTGACTCATAACCAACAGTGTAGTGAGTCTGCTTTTTGAAGGTTCGCCCTAGCAGTGACTCCGTGCCTGCGTCTATAGCACTTGGCAATACGTAAAAAAGCATTGGAACAATCTCAGACTCGATAGAAACGGTGACTCTGCACTTGTCGAGAAGTGCGTATGATTGAGCCCCATATGGGTTTAATTTGGCAGTTGTGGGTTGAAGTAGTGGTTTGCCAAGTTGGATCCAATGATTGTGGGTTAAGACATTGAAGTCTGCTCCCTCGTTGATCAAGGCATTGAAAGCGCATGTTTGCTTGGCAGTGACCGTGACATGGAGGTGAACGAGTTCTACAGCTTCCTCACCCTCTTCGTTGATTTCGGTGATTGTAGCTACTCATACTTTGACCAACGGTTCTAACAATGGTGGCTCATGCCAAGGATGCGTGGGAGGGTAGTACTTCTTGATACGACTGCCATTGAAGAAGCCTATTCCCTCACCGTCTAGTGTCTCAAGCTCGACATTGCTGGTTTGGCTGATCGCACGAACCTTGAAGGGTCCGAGACCTCTAAATTTTATTTTTGCTTATGCCCCTTAATTGAGTAAAGAAGCACTAAGTCACCCTGTTCAAACTCGCGCTACTTGACATGCTTGTTAAACCAGCTCTTGCGTCGGGCTTTCTCACAGATAAGCACGTGGGTGGCTAGAAGACGATTCTCTGATAGGCGTTCAAGCTCGACCAGGCATTGCGTCCATGCTTCTTTCCCTTCCCATCGTTCTTGAAGTGCTATTCTCAGGCTAGGAATGAAGAATTCTAATGGTAGAATTGCCTCAGTTCCATAGGTCAGTCTGAAGGGGGTTTGGCCGACAGCCGTTTTATAAGATGTGCGGTAGGCCCACAAGGCTGCCATCAACTTGTTGTCCTAGTCGCTGCGTGAGGCTAAGACTACTTTAGTCAGGACATTGATAAGAATCTTGTTAGTTGATTCTCCCTGGCCATTCACCTGAGGGTAGTATGGTGAGGATTTGCAATGGATAATAAGAAAGGTGGATAGGAGATGTGCTATCACTTCATTGATGAAGTGTGTGCCTTGGTCGCTAACCAGTTCGATGGGGCAGCCGAAGCGCGAGATCACTTGCTCCCATAAGAACTTGGCAATCGTCCTAGCGTCGTTTTTTCGTGTGGCTCTTGCCTCTGCCCATTTTGTGAGGTAATCCGTGGCCACAACGATGTACTTGGCTTGTGACTACTGCGCCGCAAGACTGATGGGCCCTATGAAGTCGATTCTCCATTTTTCGAAGGGTTGGCGAGCAATAATTGGGGTCAGCTCCATTTGATCTTTACAAATCGGAACTTTTGTCCATTGGCACTCATCACAATGCTTGACGAAACGCTTGGCGTCGCGGAAAAGTGTGGGCCACCATAGTTGAGACTACAGCACCTTCCATGCTATTGTGTATTCACTAAAGTGTCCTCCCGCGATGCCGTTGTGCGCCTCTGAGAGCACATCGTGCATCTCATGCTCACACATGCATCTACGCAGCAATCCATCTTGCCCTAGCCTATAGAGTTGGCCTGCAATCAGCTGGTAGGGATGAATCTTTAGGATCAAGTGCCTAAGTCTGGCTTTTTCTATTGGTCTCTCGGGTAGTCCGTGCTCAAGCACTTAGGCTATGTCGTCCGCCCAATATGGCGTTAGATCAGCCTTAAATAAATATCTCTCGCACAGGTGGAATAGGTGGGCGTCGGGTAACTCGTCAACGATGCCTTGTCCAGCGGCTTCTCCTGTGGGGATGCGTGACATGTGATCAGCCATGTAATGCTGTTTTCCCTTTCGTACTACCACGGAGAAATCGAACTCTAGAAGTAGGAGGAGCCATCGAGCTATGCGCCTTGTAGCACAAGGTTTGTTTACTAAATAGAGCAGGGCTTGATGGTCCACAAAAAAGATGAAGGGTGTGGCCAATAGATAATGCCAGAATTTCTTCACAGCGAACACCATGGCTAATCCCTCCCTTTCTGTTGTTGAGTAGTTTATCTCCGTCTCAGTGAGTTGTCTGCTAGCAAAGCTCACTGGATAATCTAAGTTGTGCTCACCAAGTTGGCATAACACTGCCCCCACGGCAAACTTAGAAGCATCGATGTGCACGTGGAAGGTAATGGTCCAATCTGGGGCTCGTAGAATTGGTGCTATTGTTAGAGCCTTTTTCAATTCTTCGTATGCTCATTGGCATGCCTCGGTCCACTCGAAGACAATCAACAGCTTGTACAATGGTCTAGCGATCAGCACGTAGTTCAGTACAAACCACCGATAGTATCTGGTATGGCCTAAGAAGCATTGAACTCCCTTGTAATTAATTGGGGGTGGAAGGTCAACAATAACCCTAACCTTCGAGAAGTTAGTGGCAATGCCGTTCTTCGACACCACTGTGGGAGCTTTCGCTCAATTGCCAAGACCCACGGATTGCTTATCGTTTCAAGCATTCCAAGCGAGCTCTAATGGCTATCTCTCACCTAGCCGACGCGCCGTCGATCCTACGAGTGTTGTGAGTTTACCTTGATGCCCGATCGAGTACCCTCCTCTCTCTTGCACTCCGGTAGCTCCACGATTCTTGATGCTAGCTCAAGCATCCTCAAGCCTCCTCCATCTCCAAGCTCCATCCTCCATAGCCGCGCGCAAGAAAAGAAGAGGGAAGAGAAGAGAAGAAGAGGTGAGGAGATGGTAAAGAGCTTCACCCTCTTGATCCCTCACTCTCACACACACTCACTCCCTCACACTCTCACACTTCCTCTCTCAAGAGCACACACAAGCAAGGAGTAGAGAAGAAGAGAGGAAGAAGAAGACTCTTTTTACCACACACCAAAGAATGAGCTTCTCATTCACTTTTCAACTTTATATATATGCCCTAATTCCATGGGCGGTCATCCCCCTTTTTTACGTGGCCGGTCATTAGCCTAGGCCCCTTTTCTCATTGTCCTTCTATCTTCCTAGCTTCCTTTCCATCACGTGTCTACACTTACAAATTGCACGGGTGAGAGCCCGGCGCTCTTTTACAAGATTTCAGGGTGCGCCTTTTTATTTGAAGAAGCCTATTCCTTCACCATCCAATGTCTCAAGCTCGACATTACCAGTTCGGCTGATTGCCCGAACCTTGAAGGGTCCTAGACCTCTAAATTTCATCTTTTGCTTATGTCCTTTAACTGAGTAGAGGAGCACTAGGTCACCCTGCTCAAACTCCCATTGCTTGACATGTTTGTCAAACCAGCTCTTGCGTCGGGCTTTCTCGCAGATAAGTGCGTGGGTGGCGAGAAGACGAGTCTCTGATAGGCGTTCTAGCTCGACCAAGCATTGCGTCCATGCTTCCTTCCCTTCCCATCATTCTTGGAGCGCTATTCTCGGGCTAGGGACGAAGAATTCTAATGGGAGAATGGCTTCAGTCCCATAGGTTAGTCTAAAAGGTGTTTGACTGACGGCCATTTTATAAGCTGTTCGATAGGCCCACAAGGCTGCCATCAACTTGTTATCCCAGTCGCTTCGTGAGGCTGAGACTACTTTAGTCAGGACGTTGATGAGAATTTTGTTAGTTGATTCCGCCTAGCCATTAGCCTGAGGGTAGCATGGTGAGGATTTGCGATGGATGATAAGAAAGGTGGATAGGAGATGGGCTATCACTTCGTTGATGAAGTGTGTTCCTTAGTCGCTAACCAATTCGATGGGACAACCTAAGCGCGAGATTACTTGCTCCCATAAGAACTTGGCAGTTGTCCTAGCATCGTTTTTTTGTGTGGCTCTCACCTCTGCCCATTTCGTGAGGTATGGGCCATCCCACACTCATGCCCAAAATCTTCCCATCCCTTTCAACTCCAAGTCTTGCATAACTTCCCGAACAGCCTTATAAAAAGAACTTTTTAGGATGAGAAGCTCGCATTCGCGTTGGATTCTCCTTATCTCCCGAAGGGCGAGAGTGCTCGATTTCCATCTCCTCTTCTTCTATGGTGGTCCTTGTGCTCTATGGGGAGTACCTACTATTGCACTAAAGGAGGCTCCACCTTGTGCTCTAGGTGGTGGGCCTTGGTGTAAGGTCTTCCCAGGGCCAAAATGGCAACATGCTTGCTTGGTGCATGCCATGCAAGCTCGAGGAGGGCAAGATGGAGAAGAGACAAAGGTTGGGGGTGTGAGAATGGAGGAAGCAAAGAAAGAAAGATGTGAAAATGAGAAGAAGAATAAACTTTTAACCCATTTAAACCCCAAAATCGAGTTTAATGTAGCTTCATATACATTGTCCATCGTGTGATCGTAAATCCATAACCTTTTATCGAAATGCGACAAAATTTCACACACAACTCGTTAGGTGGCCAAGAGCCCTTTTTTTTGAAAAAAAATGCTTGCAGATCCTTGGTTCGAAGTCTGGTGTGTCTAGATCCACTTTCTTATCAAACTTCAGACGAAACTTCACACGTGCAATTATATGCATTACAAATTGTGTCCATTCCATTAGAACGAATGCATCCTTCACTGCTTGAAGATTTCTTACAAGTTGGAAGTCCTTGGAAGTTACAGTGACGCGCTTCGCATGTATTGCACAACATTGAGCATCAGTCTCATCAAGTCAACTAAAAAGGCCTATGCAACACACTATAGAGCATGAAGACATTTTTTTGTGAAGCGATCAGGTCTAACCTGACCTTGTGCCAAAAACCACCTCCTGCTTTTTGTGCAGTAGAGGTCTTGCATAATCTTGCGAACAAGTCTCCAGAAGCTCGCCTTCAGAATGATGAGACCAAAAGAGCATTGATACCTCCTAATTTCTCTCAAGGCCGTTGTACCTAGCTTCCACTTGCATTTCTTGTGGGGATGCTGAGGAGGACCCTTGTGAGGGCGGCTTGAGGAAGTTGGGTTAGGTTGAGAAGGGGATGCATCTAAGCTAGTAGATGCTCTAAGGGGCTGAACATGATATGGGGCTCTGAGCAGAAGCTTATCTGCAACTACCTTAGACCTACCCATCTTTCCAGCACAAGAAATGTGAGAACTCAATGAATAAGATAGAAAATGAAACCCTCTTTTATATAACCCTAAACGGTAAGACTCGTTCACGTAGATGCACACTCTCTCTTTCTCTCTTAAACTATGAATTGCATTCACACTGAACACATTGTTCATCTTACTATATTAGCTCTCTTTGAACCCATTTGCTCCCTTGTCGAAGCCTTGTTTCTAGCCACTTGGCATGGTTTTCTTTGGCACTTGAGGCTTCATAATACACTCTTTTAGTGACACGATGTGATTCCATCATGTTTGTAGCCGATTCATAAGCACTTTCATTTGCTCTCTTTTGCGAGAGTTTAGCTTCATCCACTACTATATTTCTATACCACCAAGATAGAAATTGGATCATTGGATTGCTACCATTCACCCCTCCACCATGATCGGTTTTTCTTTGGTATGCACCACACGTTATCCAATGTGAATTTTTCATTCCTTTTGTGGACCAAATTCCGATGCTTCCCTTTTCTGCAAAGTATGGTCCATGTGTCTCAAGGATATGCTACAAAGACACATATCACACATGAGTAAAACTATGCTCAATAGTTTATACAATTTATATAATTTTAAAATATTAACTTATTACGCACCATGTAATGTGTGATAGAGCTTTTGCCCCATGCTTCCACCATGTTTTCGTAGAAGCTATGCACAGCATTGATAAATCCTTGCTTATCTTCATTGTTAAACACCATCTTGCAAAGTAAGGGAGCCAATTTGTTAAGACTTATCCAAACCTTAGATTTGGCCAACCTTCTTTTTCCTCCATTACTTAGATCAAGAACTACAAAATGTAACTTTTTCCACCCATCGTAGTCCTACGGCCTATGAACCATGACATTCACTTCCTCATTAATGGATGCTAAGAGAAACTTCCTAGCCTTTGCTCCTCCAAAGCAAGGCTTGTTTGGCAAGTTATCAGATTTTCCTGATCTCTTCTCATATTTTTCAATCGTCACTTGATGCTTATGTAGCCCAATTTTTTATAGCACTCGCTTCACATTCCTGCACATTGCAATGGCTTCTTTTTCTAGTTGCATCCTATAAGCAAAGCAAATGTATTCATATACAAGTTTCTCCATGATTCTGACAAAAGCATGCAATGAACAAATGTGAATACAATCCAATGGAATGTTGAAGATGGACTTCCAAGTGGGATATTCTCTATTGCGTGTTGGTGCAACACTTGTCACCCTTTGCCAGTTCTTCCTTCCGCCCTTTCCTTCCACCCTCTCTGTTAAGCAATATAGGCATGTATTCTTTGTATTTGCACCATTGGAGATTCCACACATGCATTTTAAATTTTTCAAGTCTCCTGCAAGATGCCATTCAACCAAGTATTGACCATACCCTTCAATCGAGAGCATCTCACCATGTTCCTAACAATCGACGATGCTTGGAATGCTTGTGTGCATAAAGAATAGCTGCAGCACCTCAAATGTTTCCTTAGGAACTTGAAATGTAGCAAGCCACCACACATGGCACTCAAATTGAACATTAAAGTTCCCTGGGTTGTTCTTGTCAAATTGTAAAGCTCTATTCATCAAAGTTACACTAACTCTTTCAAGATTTACTCCTTCGACGACCTCACTTTCATATAAATTTATAACAAATTGCAATTTACCATTACATTCCTTAGCAAACATATTGTAGTGCATTACCATTGTCGATTGCACCTTGTACAAATCTAAATCTAAATAGTAATTGTTGAGTTCGGTAAAATTCACCTCATATGCATTCTTAGTCCCAACCTTTAGTGTTTCCACGCATTGAACATGCATGGGATCTCCTATCAGCTCCAAAACCTTTGTATTAAGTTGCTGTTGGGACTCTATCAACTTTGAAGGTTGAGGAAGAGGCACGATTCTATTTCTTTTCAGCACACAACCAAACACAGCCTTCACACCTTTGAATATATTTGAGTAAGTCTTGTGCTAATACCGGCCCTGTCACAAATAGATTGTGCATCCACAGCTGAGAACTCATTTGACACATCTTTTAATGTGCACTAGATCACCTTTTGCTTCACAGCCTTAGACTTAGGATTGCTCAAAGTGTTTTCCAATGTACTTGCCTTCAACAATCTACTAATATACGATCCAACGTCACCCTCACATAGGTTCTCTTTTTTAGCTACCTTACATGCTTTAATACATCGCTTCCACTGGCCGCTATTCACAATTAACTCATTGATTGGCTTCTTCTTTCGTTTTTGCTCCTGTGTTAGCTTGCTGTTGATCTTTCTCAAGTCGTCTAATTGTGCCTTTGCCTCCTCATATGAGATACCAATTTCATGGATAGTGTCCTACATTGAAATAAATTGATTGTTTTGTTGAATTATAGTGTCATTCAACTGTACCACTTGTCCTATGAGCTGTTGTATATGAAGTTGATGTGCAACAATCACATCATGATAAATTTTTATGGTTTCTTGGCAAGTTGTAAATACTTTGAACGCCTGATCATTGAGCCGCCTAGTGTAACCAAGCAACCGATTTTCACCCTCACACACATACTTCAACAAATTTGTGATTCCTAAGAAAGTTGGAGGTCTATTGTTTAAGGGATCAATTGGATAGATTCCACCATCAACCCACAAATCCATATGTTTCAATCCCATTTGCTTGTAACTCTGCAAAACTTGAGGGTTAACACTGGTACGCTAGGTTCTTTTGCATAATGGGCCGTATTAAATCTCTATCTCAATATGTAGCTCCTTCTTTCCTGTATTCATTTTACTATTAATAGAAACAAGAAGCCTACTTGGATGTCACATGAGGTAGAGTGGAGATGCACAGAGAGGCACACAAAGGTGCCAAGGGAAAGGAGGGTGTAAGTAATTCACTCTGTTAATGAAGGTTGCATAAACACAGAGAAGAGGTCACAATAGAGCCATGAGAAAGTATAGATATGGGGAAAAATAGCTAAGAGGGTAGGGATGTCCAAGACTTTTCGTATTTTAGACATTTCTATTTTACCTCCAAAAACATTTCCAAAAAACATAAATTTTGACCAATTGGTTTGTTTTTTGACCAAAAGATAGAATATAAAAAATCCCCAAAATATCTTAAAAGAAACTTCCAAAATTTTATTTTCCTTGTTCTCGATTGAAAAATCAATTATCTCATATCTACTAATCATTTTGCTTTGAAAACAAAGCACCGCACTCCCGTAACTAACTCCTTTTTTAATATAAAAATTGGTTGAAAAAGACTTCTTGAATGAGGAGAGAGAAGGAATCTTGTTGAGATATTTGCAATCACACCTACTTTAGTCCCTTTGTGAGAAGCAGTGAGGGCTCAGGATCAGAATCCCATATGCATAGTAGGAGAAAGTACCACCACTCAATTCCTATAAAGCATTGTACTTGCACTCTTTTTCTAATGCAATGATAGTACTCTTTTCTTTCCAGTAAAGTGACATGTCACTGTCAATGCACAAGATTGTGTTTATGAGTCCAAGTCTCAATCTTGGAGCCTAATTCACTTGTGTAACAATTTGTCCTAGTCAGGGTCAATGTCTTCATGAGTTTCTTTTTTCTCTTTCAACCTCCATAGCTTTCGCATCTACCATGCTCTAGATCACACGTATTTCACATGGTGTCAGAGCTCAGTTGAGCATGGCCCAACTCTCCTTTCACTTCTCTTAGCTCCTTTCCATCTCTTATCAGCTCAATTTGAGTACTGGACCCTATTTCACATGGTGTCAAAGCTCAGTTGAGCATAGCCCAACTCTCCTTTCACTTCTCTTAGCTCCTTTCCATCTCTTCTCAGCTCAGTTTGAGTACTGGACCCTATCTCCAACTTCATTTGCATTCCTACCTTGAATGAAGCTTCCATGGCAGCAATAAACAGCAGCACCCTGTCAGTTTGAAGCTTTCATATCTCTCTCTATAGGGCAAATCTCTTTGAAATTCCTTCTAGAGAAGTGTTTCTCTACTTCTATAGCTCCTTCTTGGTACCTCAATCATTGAGATTGGGCAACTATAGCTTCATCATTGCCTCTTTTCAGAGTTGCTGCCATAATTATGTCTGTGGACGTCACCTACCTACCTCTGTTGAAGTAGCCATATCTCATCAACCAGGCCATATCTCTTCAAGCTTTCTTCTCGAGAGTTGTTCTTCAGGTCAAGATGCAACTTCTTGGCACAAAAATCAAGGAGATTGATGCACACCATGCCCGACATTTGCATTTTCCCAAATCTGGGTGCAGTTTTGATAGTGACCACTTTGAAGGCTTAGATCTCTCAACTCGAGCATAACAAGTACAAACCCTCTTAAGGGAGTTAGAACCATTAGTGAGGGTCCTCAATCTCAAAGGGTTTGAGAAGATTCAACCTGTGGAGTGCGTGGGAGCTCATTTACCAGTTATTGGTCCCTGTTTTGACAGGACAGCCATAGCCACTTACCTTTAAGCTCATTTTTCCTTCATTTTCTCTCTCCTGCCACTTAAACCAAGCCAAGGCCACTCTATTCTGAAGTTTTTAGCAAGTATTCAACCATCAAATCAACAAGGAGGGAAAGCTATGAAGAGTTTTTGAAGATCATCAAGTCAAACTCAAGCAACAAACATCAAATTTCAAGCTAGTATCTTTTGATACTTCACTGCCATTGGTTGTGTCTTTTGACACATACAAAGATGAACTCATTCCTAGTTATTCTCAGTCATTTGAAGTTAATTTTCTGCTGGTCTCTCAAGTTGAACATGGGCAAAGATTCTCCAACTGCCCATTTCAAAGGAGTCGGGTTTCATACCTGGCAGACCCGCATCAAAATAATCCTGATGAAGAAGGGCCTCTGGGCCATTACCACTAGAAAAGAAAAGAAGCCTCGTGATGCGGATCTTGTTGTCACTTGGCAAAATAATGATGATAAGGCTCATGCCATTATCAAACTGGAGCTAGATGACAGCTATATCCACCATGTGGATAATTGTGAGACCTCACAGGATACATGGAAGACACTTGACACCTTGTTCGGTGCACAGTCTAAATCATCAAAGTATGGTCTCCTAATTGAGGTTTTCAGGCTTGAAATGAAGTCCAGCACATCACTTGCCACACATCTAAATTACATGAAAGGACTTCTAACCCAACTTGCAGGAATCAACATTAAAATGGAAGAAAATGTTTGCATCGGTGTTCTACTTAAGAGTTTGCCTCCTGAATATAATAATGTATCAACAACTTTAATCAACATGCAAAATCCTGAACTTGTTGATATCCAGGCATCATTATTAGAGGAGGAAAAGAAGATAAAAACTAAGGAAGAACCAAGTACCTCTAGAGATGAGCATGCATTATATGTTGGCAACAGGTACAAAGGCAAGAAAGATCAGCTCTTTTGTGACTTCTGCAAAAGGACCGGACACACTGAGAAGTTTTGCCACACTAGAAAGAGGTCCCAAAAGGCCTATCTAGTTGCAGTCAAAGAAGAAGAAGAAAATGGAGCAAAGGAAGAAGAAGAAGAATAAGAAGACCACCAGGAGAAGGACAAACCTCATCAGTCCTTCTATTCAGATATACTTTTTTAGTTTTGTATTTCCTAGCCCTAATGCCTCAAACATAAACTTGTAAACTCCTCAGTTATCCTTGTACTACAGCCTCTGTACACTTTGTGAGGTCCCTGTTACAGCCTTTGGATATCCATCATGTTTGTGGTACCCATACTCAGCCTTTTTTGCTTAGCCTCTGGTGTTTTTGCCATGTTTATGGTGTGCCCATATTTTGCAGGTGTTGCTTTCACTAAAGCCTCTACACACTTTGTACTTTTGGTTGTGATTGAGGAGGGGTGTTGAGATATTTGCAATCACACCTGCTTTAGTCCATTTGTGAGAAGCAGTGAGGGCTCAGGACCAGAATCCCATATGCACAGTAGGAGAAAGTACCACCACTCAATTCCTATAAAGCATTGTACTTGCACTCTTTTTCTAGTGCAATGATAGTACTCTTTTCTTTCCAGTAAAGTGTCATGTCACTGTCAATACACAAGATTGTGTTTATGAGTCCAAGTCTTAATCTTGGAACCTAATTCACTTGTGTAACAATTTGTCCTAGTCAGGGTCAATGTCTTCATGAGTTTCTTTTTCCTCTTTCAACCTCCATAGCTTCCGTATCTGCCATGCTCTAGATCCCGCGTATTTCACAAATCTAAGTATATCTTTGTAAATAATATTAAAAAGGCAAAATGAGATTGCAAAAGTGGAGAGAGAAACGGATTATTTTACTATTCTTCTCTCCTCTGTTCCTTGTTTTAAGGAGGAGAGAGGGGGGGGCTAAAAGGCCCATTTGTGAGTTCATTTTTTTCCTAATGCAAAATTCATGATGTCACCTTCTTCTATGCTATAGTAGAAGAAAAGGGAGGCATCGTCTTGTGTGTCAAGGAGGAATTCAAGCCTAATTTGGCATTTGTAGAAGATGATGGATTCACTCTTGGGTTCAAGATTGAAGTGGGCATTGAAGCACTACTACTTTGCTCAATTTATGCTTCAAACTATTAAGCGATAAGAGTTGGTCAGTGGGAAACTCTAGGTCTCAAGATTTAGAATGATACTACAATCTCAGAGGGTGATTGGAACATGACATGCAGAGATGGGGATAGGTCACATGGGACAAGCACACTGATAATTGTTGAAAGGGATGCATGGCAAGCACTTTCCACTACATGTGATATGAAAGATATTGCAGTGCTCATAGGGAATGAAGAGCCATAGAAATTCACATGGCATAATCGACACCTAGAGCCAACCTGGAGGGTAGCAAGATTAGATCGCTTTTAAGTAGCTCATGGTGGGTGATGGTTGGTTGGGATGTTCAAATACAAACTCCTTGAGGAGATTGTGGCTTTTGATCATACTCCCATTTTGGTAAGATTCAAGATACTATTGATGTTGGGAAGGGAAGAGGGTCCTCCCTCGTTTCGCTTTGATACATTGCTTTTAGATGATAGCTTCATTGTTCAAGAACTTGTTGTGGCATGGGAACACACTAGGGATCTGAATTGGTCACCAGATTTCAAATGGCTAAGATGCCAATATGCTAGCACTCAAGTAGCTAAAAGGTTCGGAAGGGCAAGAGCACAGAAAAGAAGATAGGAGCACAAAAGGGCAATATAAGCTAGAGCAGCAACACTAGCCACACTGGCAATCAACCCATAGGATGCCTTAATGCAAAGATGCTAAGTGGACATTGAAGACTTCCTTGGAGAACATGACAAGCAAGCAGTCAATGCTACTAAGGTACAATTAAAAGGTCAATGGGAAATTCAAGGAGATGCTCCAAACTCCTTTTTCTTCTCAAATCTTAGGGTGAAGCAGAAGAGGGAGACAATTATAGCAATAGAAGACAACCATGGGACCCTTGTCTATGGATAAAAGGCCATTGCCAATGTCTTTAAAAGCCACCTCTCTATAATTGCTAGAGAATAGCCCCCTATGATAGAGGATTACGAGGGAAGATTACATGCATTCTTTGCTGAAGTAGTGAAACCCATACCCTGGAATCATGCACTAGCACTTGAAAGATCTTTCACTCTCAAGGAAGTCATATAGGGGTGTTTCAGAAGCTCTAGGGGGGTGCAGAGGTGATCTGGTTGATCTTCTCAATCATGTTCGGAAGCAAGGACAGATGCCAGAGGCATTCAACCAGGGAGAAACTAACTGATCCCCAAAACACAGGAGAAAGTGGAAGCATCTAATTGAAGGCCACTAACTATGCTTAATTGCATATATAAAGCCTTCACCAAGGCAATGGCCATGAGAGTTAAATACCTGCTGGCCTGAGTAGTACATAGTAGTCAGTATGGATTTATTCATGGGAGGAAAATCCAGGATGTTGTTTTAAACCCCATCTACTTAATGGATTATACCCTGACAAAGAATTCAAACTTCCTCCTAATCAATATAGATTGGGATAAGGCTTACAATCGTGTAGGTTGGGCTTTTGTATTGGGGGTCATGGTGGCTATGAGGTTTGGGCATGTGTTCACGGGGCTCACAACTTTACTCTTCAAAGGTGCTTTAGCTTCTATTAACATTAAGGGCTCCATCTCTTCTCCCTTTTTTCTTCATAGGTCAATATGGCAAGGTTGCCCATTGGCCCCTTTGTTGTTCACACATTGATCACTAGCACCTTGCTCAGCAAAATTGACTTGGCCATACAAAGGGGTACAATTAGAGGTTTGCCTCTTTCGAATGGCTCACAGTTGGTAGCCTAGTTCTTTACTGATGATAACACATCTATTGTGGAAGCAACATAGGAATTGGTTACCAACCTATTGGATATTTACACAAAGTTCTCTCATCTGTTTGCCTCTAAGGTCAATCAAAACAAAATAGAACTTTTCCTATTGTCTTAGAAAGAACTTCAACATTGGGTGATTAACCTTGGATTTAAGGTTATGAAGCTTATAAGGGAAGCTGGTCAGATACTTGGGAGCCCCTATAGGGGTTGGAGTTACACTTTCCCAAAGGTTCAAATGGTTTTATACCAAATTCCTAATAAAAATGAAAGTTTGGTCTTTCAAGGCATGCACATTAGCAAGTAGGCTAATAGTCATTAAGTCAATGTGTACCTCTTCGATGGTGTATATTACTTTTCTTTTGGCATTTAGCAACTCGAAAGTGGGCAAAGTTGGAGAAGCACATAAGGAAGTTCTTGTGGACATACAAGGTCAAGCAGTCATCGATGTAGATTAGTTGGGACAACCTAACAGAACCTAAAGAGCAGGGAGGGGCAGGATTAGGGGAGAAGGCCCACAACTTACATATGTCTCTGCTCAAGAGACTGAATGAGAGTCAACCATGGATGATAATCCTAAAGGATTGGTTGATTTCAGCTAAGATCAAAGGATTGGTCTGCAGGACATACTTATGTGTCCGTAGTGGCCCATCAAAATACATCACTTTGATGTTGCCCAATAGGTGATGGTTGTTATCGTGTTTTCGCAGCACAGAGGAGCGGAAAATGGAAAAAATGGAAATAGCAAAAAAGGCGCAGGATAAAAGCAGAAAAAGGCGCCTTGACCGGGAGCCAGTCCCTGAAAAATTCAAATGTTCGGGCACGAACCTCAGAAAGCTTCGGTGTCGGCCCGAGGCAACAAAAGAATTAAAATGCGGAAGCGCCCCCCGAATTTTTGTAAAAGAGTGCCAGGCTCGCTCCTTTGCAAAGTGTACGCATTAGTTGGGAATAGGATAAATTAGAATGGTGGGAAATGGGAAAAAAGGCCTAGGCTACGGTCGGCCATGTAAAAGAGGGAAAAGGGGATGACCACCCAAAAAGGATTTAGGGCTTTGTATATAAAGTTGAAAAGTGAATGAGAAGCTCATTCTTTGGTGTGTGGCAAAAAGAGTCTTCTTCTTCCTCTCTTCTTCTCTCCTTCTTGCTTGTGTGTGCTCTTGAGAGAGGGAGTGTGAGAGTGTGAGGGAGTAAGTGTGTGTGAGAGTGAGGGATCAAGAGGGTGAAGCTCTTCACCATCTCCTCTTCTCTTCTTCTCTTCTCTTCTCTTCTCTTCTCTTGCACGCGTGGCTATGAAGGATGGAGCTTGGAGATGGAGGAGGTTTGAGGATGCTTGAGCTAGCGTCAAGAATCGTGGAGCTACCGGAGTGCAAGAGAGAGGAGGGTACTCGATCGAGCATCAAGGTAAGCTCACTATACTCGTAGGATCGACGGCGCGTCGGCTAGGTGAGAGATAGCCATTAGAGCTCGCTTGAAACGCTTGAACAATAAGTGGTTCGTGGGTCTTGGTAGTTGAGAAAAAGCTCCCACATTTGGTTCCGTTGCCGGGACCAACGAATTCAAGCTTGAGCACTTTCACGCCTCATATCGAGCATCAAAGTAGGGTACTCATCCCCGAAATGGAGCTTGAGATAGGTAGGAAGTTGGGTGTTTTTAATCTTAAAGACAAGTAAGTATTTTGGGATATTTTGGTTGTTTGATAATTGGAAAGCATGGAGGATCTATTTCAGTTTTTTGCCTTCGATCTTTGTTGCATTTAGCATAGGTTAGAGTTAGGAAATAGAACAGGAAAAGGGTAGGGTTTACTGTTTCAAAACAAGGCAAAACATGGAAAAAATCGTGCAAAATGCACAAAATGCTCGCTAATGAGGCCTAAGATCAACAAGAGAGCGATTGGGGGCGTCAACATTGCATTTGGGAAGGCATATAAGAGCCAGGAGGCCAAAAGAGAGCTCATTTGTGCCATTTCAGTGTGTGTGTGAGAGAGAGAGAGAGAGGGCTAGAGAGCCCCAGCCCGTGTGATTTGATCGCATCACCGACGCACTTACCGACTCGTTCAAGTATACAAACCTCTCCCTCTACTCCCCTAGATAGGATCTGGAGGGTTGTGCTTGGTATGATTGGGTAAATCCCAAGAATCAAGCGAGATCGACATTGCGCTATTTCCATCGTGCCGCATTCGGCCCGTCCGAGCGGTCGCTTTTGGGCCGAGTCCCAAAATCGACCCTCGACCCCTTACCATTCAGCCACTTGGCCTGAAACCCTAGTTGGCCCTCGGACCATTCGAGGCAACTGTTTGAGTCAACCCACTTGACCGTCCGAGTCAAAGCTCTTTGCCACGTGGCACATCCGCCATTCGGCCCGTCCGAGCGACCCGTCCGAGTCCCAAATTCGGAACTCGGCCACACCTAGGATTCGGCCCTCGGCCAAGCGCCGTTCAGCCCGTCCGAATTACCCTGTCCGAACCTGCCATTCGGCCCGTCCGAATAAAAACTGTCCAAGTCAAATCCAGAGATTCGGCCCTTGACCCCATGCCTCAGCCCATCCAAGTGACCAACTCGGACCCTGCAATTCGGACCAGTGGTCCGAGTGCAACTTTTTGTTAAATCTCTTAGAAATTTGACCCGACCCAGCAAATACGCATTAGCGCAACTTGTCAAAACCCCTCGGGTGCTCAGAACTTGATTCTGGCACACGTGATAAGAGAAATTGTAGTACACACCCGCTTAGCGGCTAGCAATAGACAGTTGAGGGACCCAAGGATTTGGACGCGAGCCGCTGAACCGTAAAACCTAATTGACTGGAAGTGAACAAAGCAACATACAAGGAAACCCTAAACCCTGACTAAACGGTCAAAAAATGGACCTACAAGCCTATCAGGCCCAAAACAAGCAAGAGTGAGTAAGACGCCGAGGAATTGCTTGCGGCACTCACATTGAATTTCCGCACTTGAAGTACACTTAAGAAAGCTGAAAGCCTGATTGGGCACAAGTGCACGAGAAACAACACACTCACCGAGTGACCATAAATTGAGGTTTGTATTCAATAATCAAAGGAACTCACTCAGATAAATCGCTTAAGGAACCCACTAGTAGGAGAAGACCCTAAGACTTAGACAAGTGCCTGAGTGCCCTACTAGTAGGACCTGGAGAAGACACGAAGACACGGAAAGCAACAAGATAGAGGATTGGACGCTGCCGGAGCTACTTGGATTTATTGACAACCTCAGGGAGCTGGAAGCAGAAACAATGTCGAAATCAAGAGGTGAACGAGGAGAGGACCAATTAGACTTAGGAGAATTTCCAACCTCAGTCCAGGAACTGATCCACAACTACGATCTACTCACTAGGACCGTGATCCAGGGCAGACCTGTAGAGGAAGTGGTAGCAAACCTAGAAGAAGAGAGAAGAGCAATCAAGAGAGCGCTAGAAGGCATCATTGCCTACAACCATGAGCAAAGGGCTAGAAGGCTACAGCAAGACGTAGATATGCACGAGGCTAGACGAGTCTTGGACCTAGCTGGAGCGGCCAAATCTGGACCGAATGTAGAGTGGGAACGGGCAGCAGAGGCTGACATGACATTGAGCGAACTGATAGCAAAGCGACTCTTGGACAACACGTCCGTTGAACAAAGCACTACTACCCTAGCCACCGTGCTACTATCAGGATTGGGAGTCACGCAAGGGACTAAAGGGCAGGTTAGAATCCCCATCGTGGCAAAACAACTAGCTAGATACGAACCTAGCAATGACCCGTATAACTTCATGGAGCAGTTCGAGCAAGTATGTGAGGCAAACAGTCTTACTGACCCTACGCAGCAAGCTCAAGCTTTCGGCCTGTGCTTAGGCGATAAGGGGAGGATCTGGTATTCTAGTCTAGATGACACAGAACATACGAACTTTGTTCGCCTTAAGGACCTCTTCATCAATAGGTTTTCAGAGGCAGGGTATTCAGATAACCTCATCGTTAGGTTGATGAACATCAGTCAAAGGGAGAAGGAGGATGTTAGGGATTACATCACTCAGGTGCATAGCCTCTACAAGAGAATCCCTGCCAATGAGCAACCTACAGAGAGGGCAGTGTCTACAATGTTCATGAACGGGATTCGGAGTGAGGAGCTCTACAAGGCTTTGGCCAGTAACTCCACCTTGCAACGAGACGTGCTAGCTAGAGTTTTCGAGAAGGCAATATGCGTAGATGATCAACTCAGGGAACGCAGCATGAGGACTACCAACTGAGAAAGTGCAAGCCAGAGGGATGTTGAGAGATCAACCACTTCGGGGGAAAAAGCAACTCTTAGTGTGCAGGATAAGGGAAAGAGTGTAGACCACGACCAAGGGATGGCAGAGATGAGAATGGAGATTGCACGGTTACAAGAGCTCGTGAGGAAGCCTGTGAGATCGCATGTGCAATGTATATACTACGGCGGCAATCACCTCCCAATTGAGTGCCAAGATCCTAGATCTCGGCCGTGCTCAAATTGCGGTAGATTCCGGCATGATGCAGTGCATTGCAGAATGCCGAGGAGATTCCCATATGCACAGCAGTACAACCCTCCATACTTAGGTAATAGGCCACCCAATTTCTTTGGGAGGGGAGCCCAGTTAGCTCTTCTAGCACCGGCTGACTCAAGACCTGCCATGCCTAGGCTGGAGATGAACCCAACTAGTATACCCAGGTCACCAGGGCCTTTTGTAACCCACCCATCTAGCGATGCTCCTGTTCACTTTGTGGAGGAGCCTGATGAGGAAGAAACATATGTCAACCCGTACATATCCTATGACGAGGAGGGCAACCCAGTCCTAATGGACTATTGGCCAGTGCTGATGATGGCTTTAGGAAGAGGAAGAGGTAGAGGCTTTGGAGGGCCCAGCCAGGATCCAGTCACATGTTGGACTTGCGACCACCCAGGCCACATTTCATCACGCTGCCCAAAACGAGAACAAGCTAACAAGGACAAAGCGGATCCCCGATGCACAGAGTGTGGAATCACACATCTGTTTCCTGACTGTCCTAGGCGGAAGCCATCAACCAGCTCTACCAACATGCCATCGGTGCCTTTGGGGCTCTTTGGAGTGGAAACCTTTGGTAGTGAGGATACGCCCATCCCACTACATGCTATGACGCGAGCTCAAACAAAGCAGGCAAGCATCTCCTTGCCAGGGCCAAGTAACTTTGGTGCAACCTCAATAGGAAAGAAAAGCTGGAGGAGACGGAAAAAGAGAACCGATGCAAAGATAACTCTTAAAACCGAGGAAGTGACTACATTAGTAACGGGAAAGAAGGTCACAGACGCAGAGGCGGAGACCTCAGCCCCTAAGACAGCCGAGCTAGGGAGTGCCAAGGTAGGGGAATATCCCCACCCCAAACGGCAGCTCGAGGCTATAGCTAAGGTGAAGGAGTGGGTCAAAGACGCCCAAAAGCACCTCAAGGATGCTGAACCCATATTAGAAGATCCTATTGACAATTTCTCCAGCGTGAGCACACTAGTCTCACCTTCAAAACCATAAGCTGCGAGCATACTTGCACCACTGGGAGCAACTCAGCAGCAAGGCCAGGGGGAGACTTGCCAGGGCAGACAGAACGCATGGCCTATAAATGCTAGCCTCAGGGGAAGACGAGAGCCTAGTAGCCTCCTCACAACCTTGTTGTCTACTCTAGTAACTCTAAGCTTGGAAGATCTGCTTAGGCAAAATCATTCCTTGTGGCAGGAGTTAAAAGACTTGATGGAGGGACACACAGGACTTGCGGGTGCTGATCCGCAAGATCATGATGCAGTTACACAGATCCCAAGTCTAACTCTACACTCAAATCCTAAGTCTTTGCACATCAATGCTTTTTTGGAAGGCACTGAAATGCACGCAGTTTTGCCTGTCCTAGCCTTAGGAGATATGACACGAAAAAGAATTGTAGACATAGGCGTAGGTGTTAGCGTACTAAACCATGCAGTCTTAGAGGCATGGGGAAACCCTCCTGTAGAGACTGCTAGGTTTAACGTCACGTTAGCAAATGGAATGAAGGTAAGACCATTCGGGGTCTTAAAGAATTGGCCAGTAAAGATTGCCGGTGTGCAATTTTCGGTAAACTTCATTGTCATGAAGGGAGTGGATTACGACATACTATTAGGCCGACCTTAGATGAGGAATGCGCGTGTCATTGAGGATTGGGGCAATGGTTTGATTTTCCTAGGGAACAGAACTAGTGCAGTAAGGGTAGAGATGGACACTTGGAAGACGACCCTTGTTGACCTAGATGCCATCTCAGCTATGCTGAAAGGAAATACTCAACCGACCAAACCCTATGGCTCACTCACTAAATATATTCCTTGCCCTGAGGATGAGAGGGATTGGATGCACGTTTTGGCAACCATTGACCTACCATTCTCGGACGAGGAAGAATTATATCGGTAGGATGCTAAAGCCGCAACCATGCCAATTGAGGAGCCACTTGTGCCACTCTGCACGATGGCAGGAAGCTCACTCAACCCATGCAAACTAGCCTCGTTCCATATCCTCAGCAACAAACTAGAGCTTCAGGAAATCGTAGAGTATCTAACCAATAAACTAAAAGGTAACCTGGCTGCCAACTTAAAGCCTCTACGTGATCTATTAGCTAAGCCAGAATGGAAATGGACCAAGGTCCATGACCTGAATTTGTTATATAATTGGGCTTTAGTTACTGATGACACAGAGACTGGAGAGGAAAGCTTGGGTGATGATGAGCAGTCAAAAGGACAGGACTCTGATGATGAGGAGTATGAGGACTGTTGCTCTACGGGAGAGGAGAGTGAAGAAGAGATAGATACAATAGAGTACGATATGGAAGGAAAAGTGATAGAACAAATCAGGGCAAACTCGAGGCTTAGGAGAGGAAGGACCAGTCAGAAAGAAAATGGAGTCATGCGAATGGAGTGTGACAGATCCTGACTAGAACGCATAGGAGCCGTGGATTACAAGCAAGCCGGAGTAGCACAACCATGGGTAATCCCAGTGCTTAAGACGGATGCACCTACTGAACTACGACCCCCTGGGGAAACACCTTCCTCAAGTGAGGGATGAGAGTTTAACTCAGAGTCGGAAGTCAACACTGAGAGTGATCCCAAAATACCGCAACCTTCTAAGGTCAAACGCATCAAGGGAGACTTGCCAGTCCACCTGAGGTGCAGGAGGCTAAAAGAGGAGGCCAGGAAGCAAGCAAGGGACTCAGAAGCAGAAAGGCAAAAAAACCGCAGGATCTACCCAAACGGTTTACAAAATTTAAAAAGGGTGACAGAGTGGTGATTATGCTAGGTGCGAAAAGACAAGGCCAAACTAGTGAACCAATCGAGGGACTCGCCAAAGTCAAGGAAGTTAACTTGGCTGGGGAAGGTGAAAAGCCAAGACCTGTGTTCATTGCAGATGACTTGACTGAGGAAGAGGAGACCAAACTCGTTGCACTCTTGCAAGAGTACATTGACGTATTTGCCTGGACATAGGATGAACTTAAGGGAGTCGACCCTAGGGTTGTGACTCATAATATCCCAATGGTCCTTGATGCAGTGCCAATGAAACAATGACCTTACCCCATGAATCCCAAACACGCCCATGCAGTAAAAGAGGAGATTGATAAACTCATGAGGGCAAGATTCATATATGAGACCAAGCACACGGACTGGGTATCACCTATCATGATTGTCATGAAGAAAAATGGAAAAGTCCAAGTGTGCATGAACTACAAGAAAGTGAATGCCGCTACGAAGAGGGATAACTATCCTTTACCTTACACCGAGCACATGCTTGAGAGGGTAGCAGGTAAAGAAGCCTACAGTTTTCTGGATGGTTTCTCGGGCTATAATCAAGTGCAAGTGCACCTCGACGACAGGCACAAGACTGCCTTCGCCACGAAATGGGGTGTATTCGCCTACATTGTCATGCCTTTTGGGCTAATGAACGCACCTGCAACTTTTCAATGCCTAATGTGCACTATCTTTAAGGACATGCTTAGGCACGAACTGGAAGTGTTTGTAGACGACTTATGCTTACACTCTAGTTGGGCCGAACGCTTAGAAAAATTGAGAGTTGTCTTTGAAAGGTGTAGGTTGTACCACCTCTCGTTGAACTCCTTAAAGTGCCAGTTTTGGGTGAAACACAGATGCATCTTAGGGCACGTAGTGTCAAGGAACGGCATTACCACTGACTTTTCTAAAGTTAGAGTCATTGTTGACTTACTGCCACCCGATACTACAAGGGAGTTCAGTGCTTCTTAGGACACACTGGATATTATCAATGCTTTGTACTAAATTACGCACTAATTGCTAGACCATTGTACAAGCTGTTGATAGTGTTCGAGTGGACGGAGGAATGCCAACGTGCATATGAGGAGTTGAAAAAGGCTCTTACAACTGCACCAATCTTACGAGCCCCAGATTGGAACATAACGTTTCATGTACACATAGACGCCTCTAAGTTCGCTATTGGAGCCGTGCTATGCCAGCCTGGTGAACATAACTTAGATTACCCGGTCAGTTTTGCCAACAGGCAGCTCACAGAGACTGAGATGAACTATTTCACGACAGAAAGGGAGGGGTTGGCCATGGTATTTGCGGTAAAGAAATTTAGGCATTACCTATTGGCCACTCCCTTTGTCTTCTTTGTTGACCCATCAAGCCTTGCTATATCTTGTGAACAAGCCTTGCGCTACGGGACGCATAGCTAGATGGTTACTCCTTCTATTGGAGTTTGACTTCTCTGTGGTTGTACGCAAAGGAAAGCAACATTATATGGCTGACCACGTATCCCACGTACCCACAGGAGAAGCCGCTGGACAAGGCATACCTGACGATTTACCAGATGCTCATCTCTTTAACCTGTCTAGCGAAAGAGAATTATTTAAAGCTGATCTGATACTGTATTGGGCCGATGACATAATGCAAGTGCTAGAAAACAGACTACTTGAACGACCCATTGAGAAGGCCATGCTAAGAAGACTTATCCTAAAAATTCAGCCATACCAACTGATAGCCGGCCAACTCTACAGGTTGGGACAAGACGGCTTATTGTGCAGATGCGTATGTGAGCATGAGGTGCACGATGCATTGAAAGAAGCACATGGCGGAATCGCTGGAGGACACTTTAGCGGGGACACAACAGCCCGAAAGGTGCTACAATCCCAACTATGGTGGCCCACCCTTTTCCGCGATGCAGCTAAATTCGTAAAGCACTGTGATGAGTGCCAAAGGACCAAAGTGCCAGTGCGGAAAGACAAGATGGAGTTGATCCCTGTCATAGCCCAACAACCCTTTGAAAAATGGGGCATCGATTTTATTGGACCTATCAGTCCTGCGGCACAATATTCCCAAGCTCGCTACATCATAGTGGCAATCGATTATCTAATGAAGTGGACAAAGGCACGAGCCACGAGGAAGAATGATGCTAGAACCACTGCAAAGTTCTTGTGGGAGCAGGTCATTTCACGGTTTGGTTGTCCAATCGAACTTGTAAGCGACCAAGGCACGCACTTCATTAATGAGGTGATTTCCCACTTGCTCTCTACCTTTCTAATAATTCACCGGAAGTCCTCTCCCTATTACCCTCAGGCTAATGGCCAAGCCAAATCCACAAATAAAATCTTAGTCAACGTGCTTACAAAGGTCGTGTCTACTTCAAGAAGTGACTGGGACAATAAGCTAATGGCGGCCTTGTGGGCCTATCGCACAGCTTATAAAACGGCTGTAGGACAGACGCCTTTTAGGCTGACGTACGGAACTAAAGACATTTTACCCTTAGAATTCTTCATCCCTAGCTTAAGGCTAGCAATCCATGAGCGTTAGGAGGGAAGAGAGGCTTGGACCAATCGCTTAGTGGAGCTAGAGCGCCTAACGGAGACCCGACTCCTCACCACTCACTCTCTGATTTGTGAGAAGGCTCGACGAAAGATGTGGTTTGACAAGCATGTCAAACAGCGAGACTTTGAACAAGGGGACCTTGTTCTGCTATACTCTATAAAAGGACATAAATAGAAGATAAAGTTTCGGGGGCTAGGGCCTTTCAGAGTATGCATGATTGGTAGAACTGGGAATGTTGAGTTAGAGACACTTGAAGGTGAAGGAACAAGCTTTTTTAACGGTAGCCGCATAAAGAAGTACTATCGTCCTTCCCATCCATTACATGAGCCACCCATGCTAGAACCCCCAATGAACGTCTGCATGGCTACTATAACCGACCTTATAGATCAGGACGAAGAAGCAGCGGCACCGGTGTACCTATGAATCACAGTCGCAGCAGGAGCGACGTATTCTTTCGATGCCTTGATTGATGAAGGTGCCGACTACAACATCTTGACGAATGACCATTGGACACGCATTGGTCAACCGAAACTACAGCCCCTAATGCCAAACTCACCCCGTTTGGGGGTACTGCTTATTCACTCCTAGGGAAGTGCAAGGTAGTCGTTTCCATCGAGTCTGAAAGTTTACCAGCTTTCTTCCATGTGTTGCTTGACACTAAAGGAGCCGGTAATGTGTCACTATTGGGTTGTACTTTCAAGAAGCAAACGAAGTGTAATGTGGATTACAACCTAAACCGCATTCATCTTGCTATAGGCAATGTGCGTATAGTGACGACTTTTAGCAAGGGCTGTCCTGATTCCTCCACCATTACGAAGCCACCGGTAGAAACCCCTACGACCACGCTCCAGCCCAAATCTAAACATAATAAAACTACGGCCCCATGCCAGGCTTTCGACCCTAGGTCCAAACCCACCAAGAATGCTCACAAGGCCAAGGAGTCCAAGCTTATATGGGTGCCAAAACGGCAAAGACCACATCCGGGTAGACCACCCAAACATGATCCTAAATGCCAAAATAATCAGCCATCACGGCCTAAGAGGCAGTTTAGACGCTATCGACATAGATACACAACCACGCCACGATGGATCCCCAAAGATCCCTTGCGAGCACGATACTACGAGGGCAACCCCTGGATTTGGGTGCCTAAAAATGGCAAGTTAAAAAGCTCATCTACAAGCAATCTCACCCCAGTGAGGGAGGCTTGCACAAGTGGTGCCCAGGGCATTGTCAGCAAACCATCGCCAGCTGTGGCTAGTAAGCCCCAGCTCATCTATCGACCAAAGCAAACGCCACAAGCCTTAAACTTACCTAATCCAGAGAACTTAAAAACCCCTATGACTGCTCACTCAGAACCCATCACAACTCCCATGCCCCCAGAGCTTCCTACAGCACCTCAAAGTGCTTCGGAGTGCAAAGCCCAACCTGTGACACCAATGATGGAGTCACCACTATCCAGTCCTCCAGTTGCACCATCCCCACCAGCAGGTCTTAAACCTTCCTACAGGATACGACCTTTCCTCTCCTTGGCTAAAGACCTCGCCGCGACTTCTGGGAATGACTTAATAACCTACATCAAGATGTTGGACGAAACTTTCACTACATTCGCTAGAAGTTACGAGAGGCTAGACCTAGTCTTCTTGACAAAACACTTGCTTCGGATGTTCGTGCATTACCATGCACTTGGGAAGAATATGAACTTATGACCACTAAAATCCCCAAAATTGCTGCCGAACTGATAGCAAACAACGAAATCTCAAAGAAGCAAGCTGCCCTCAGAAGACTAATCACTTCATATCGTAAGCCTCCTCATTCTGTTCCTGAACACGAGTTGTAAGAGCTCACGCAGATGGCAAGCTCGCCTTCCACGTTCTTGCAGTAGTGGTTTGCTCTGAGAATCCAATGGGAGAAAAAAGGTTGCCAAATAATGACCAATGCTGAGCAACACATGGCAGTTAAAACCATCGAATATGACCCTACTTATGTGGCACCTATCTTGTTTAGGGTTTTGGCCATCACCCACAATCAGCATTTAGACGACTCGCTCACCCCTACATTGACCAATTCCTCACACGGAAGAGGAATTACATGTTGCCAGCCGCCTTAATACTGGAGATCTCTTTCACGATGTCTTGACCTACATCTCCCAAGTCTCCATCTAACCGTCTGCTCTTGATTGTCATGCTCAACTGGAATACAATCCAAAATTCTACACGTGGCTTCTTCACACGTAACTCCTACCCAAACAGGTCCAAAGCCCCTCACCTTTTAACCCCCAATCCTAGGAAGGATTATTTTCTAAGCCGGAAGGGGAGGGGATATGGGGGTATGTGGTGAAGGCAAAAGGAGTCAGATAGGAAATGAATAAAAAGGGGGTACAGTAAAGTAAAGGTAGTGAAAAGCGTAAGCATATAGTATGAAAAAATGGCTTTCAAAAAAATTCATTCAAGAGTTTTTATTCTCACATAAACAGTAAAGTGATATGTGAAAAATGCTAATGAAAGTTACGAATTATGGCAGAAGCAGAAAATGTCGTAGCAAGACCGCACCTATCAACTCCCATTCACAGACGAGGAAAGGGAGCAGTATCGCATCCATCTAGAGAACCGCGCCTTCGGCCTGCTCAAGTTCTAAACCATCCACAACATCGAAGTCGTGGTGGCCAAGGAGGAAGCAGCCAGGGGAGTAGTGAAACAATGCAACCTTACAAAGTATATTGAAAAATTCTCGCAGAACCCGGATCACCTAAAATGAGTAGAATTCCTCAGAACATACAACCTGGACCAAGAAGGCGGCATTGTAACAGTGGGCCGAGGAGAGGGTGCAAAGCAGGTGCAAGTCCGGTTGGATCCAGCCTTGGTGGAAAAGGCTTTGAGATTGGTACCAAGGACAGAAAGGAGACAAAAAAGGGATGTTTATGCCTTGCTGAAAATGAAGAAGGAAGAGGTGCTCACGAACGACGGCATAAGCATCCAGGACATCCCTGACACAGAAGCTAGGTTGCAGGCCAAGTTGGTGCACGTGCTCTTCTCCAGCCAACGTTACAATTCCTTAATGGATCGAATAAGCGTGCCAGTGCTGGAGAACGTAGCAGCCCACACCCTAGATGAGGTAGATTGGAATGATTACGTGCGGAAAACGATTGATCGTGGCCAAAGCGCTAGCCCTAGGAAGTGCACCAACAGGAGGAGAATCCCCGGCTTCTAAAGTTACGGAAAGGAAGAAAGCCTCCTCCAAGGCCTCCTTCATCGGGTACGGAGGAGTCCTGACTGCACTCATCCAAGAGGCAGTAAAGGAAGCACAGGAGGCGGAGGAGGGAGAAGGAGAAACACCGGAGAGGTTGCCTCCTCGCCAGGACAAAGACAGGTCCACCGACAGAACGGAAACAAAAGAAGAAGGGGAGGGACAGACTAGCAAAAAGACAATCAGGACAACGAAGAAGAAGGCGTCGTAGAGGAAGAAGAATGACGAAGGCAGGAAGAAGGAAAGGGAAGACCTGGAAAGGGCGAAGAAGGAATCCCTGAAAGAAGCAAAGGAGAGAGAGAGAACAAAGAGACAAGAGGAGGAGAGGGAAAAAGAGGAGTTACAGAAAGCAAAGGAGGCGTCAAAACAAGAAGCAGAAGAGGAGAAAAGGAGGGAAAAAGAACAGAAAGGGAAAAAGAAGAAGGAGCAGAAAAAAAGAGAGGAGGAAAGGAAGAGAAAAGCGGATGAGGAAGAGGAGAAGCTACGAAGAAAGGAGGAAGAGGACCTGGCGGAGGCCACCCGCCGGTCCATTGAACAACAGTGCCGAGCAGATGAACTAAGGAACCTGAGCCCGCACAGAGAAGAGGAGCCAGGGTCTAGCACACAAGTGCCAAAGTTTGTGCCACCTCTAGTCCTTGAAGGCAAGGGCAAGGCCCCGCTCCATCTGAACCCTACCCTCCTGGTGCCTTTCGCGGAACTCACCACCATCACCCCCAATATCCCGACTAGCGCAGATGTGTCAAACTTCGTGGCGTGGATGTAGTATTTCATCAACAAGGAGATGGGCCAGGGGCAGAGCACGGAGACTACGGCCACAGGACAGAAGAGGCCAGCCACGGATGCGGAGTCCAGGCAAGAGCCCAAAAAGCAAAAAGTCGAAGCCTCAACCTCGCCCATTCACACAATGATGACGGCATCGGCTAATTACGACGAATACATCACCGAGCTGCTCTCCCAATTGGAGAGAGTGAAGGAGGAATGCAAGATAGCCGTGGCTGAGTTAGCAGAGCCAAGAAGGAAACAGTGGCCACCTTCCAGCTGGATAAGACAAGAATGATAGCCTTGCAGTAGCGGGAGATTGCAGATCTGAGACAAGAACTGAAGGCTAGGGATGAGAGGGAGGAACACTGGAGGCAGTTGCTCGAAAACGAGACTCAAGAGTTAATAAACATGCAAAGAGAGCACAAGCTCCTAATAGTGCAGTACCACAAGCTTGCTACACAATCTGCTCAGATTGATGCACTCGTGATGGAGGTGAATGCCAGGGACGAAGAAAGAAAACGAGGCATGGAGGAGCAGTAGGAGGAACTCAAGCGCCTGACAGATCAGCTGACCTCTGAAAGAGGAGAACAAGAGAGGCTAGTCAGGGAATTAGAGGACTATGAGCAGAAAATCATGATGCTGACCTTAAGATAGGGAGAGGGCTTGGAAGTAATGAACAAAAGGGCAGAGGAGTGGGCTGTGCACAATGAAAAGAGGGTGAAGACACTAGCACGGCGCCTTGCTCTGACAGAAAAGAAGAAAATCATCGCGGAGAGCAAGGCGGAGGCAGCCCAAGTGGCCTTCAGCACTCAACAGAAGGCCTTCCTCAACACTATCCTAGACGTCACGCACGCAGCGCAAGGAGAGCCACTGGAGGCAATGCAAAGAAAGCTCGGCATGGCAAGAAGAGCCCTACACGCTGGACTGTAGATGCCACCATTGCCTGCGGAGGTTAGGCTGAGTTTGGATGAACAACGAAAATACCTAATGCTGGCCGGTCTAACCCCCCAGGAGATAGACGCCCTTGGATTCGAGGAAGAAGCAGCACACGCAAAACGGCAGGGGGAAGAAGCAAAGCTGGAAATCGATGTGAATTGATTTAGGGAAGACGTAGTCCCACAACCCCCCTTGCCGCAGGCCCAAGACCCGCCACAAGAAGACCCAGCTCTGCAGAAAGAAAAGCCATCTCTAAAGAAAGACGCAAAAAGCTGGTGGAGGAGGCCAGACATATATTGAGAGCCAAGCTAGCCATACTACCGTCCGCACCTCTCCCTCCGTGCCCAGATGATCTTCCTGTAGGATTCCACGCAGAATTGGTGGTGTGGGAGGTACAGGAACTAGGAAAGGATCCATTCCCTTCAGTTTCCTCCTACCCAACAGTCTGTGGAGGGTCTTGCCGCTCAAAGTGATGGATGAGGTAATCGCAGTCGGTGGTCGGTTGGGGAAAAAATGGCTGGAAGAGCGAGAAAAGACCCCAATCTCTTGGGGCACAGAAGCGGCCGACTACTGGCAAGATAAGGTTTTTGAAATCCCCCACATTGTACAAAACTACAAGAGCCAACCCCTGTGGAGGAGACGAATATGCGACATAAGCATGCTCGCATGGATGGCGTTTTGTAATACCCTGCCATTCGAGTGGAACGACCCTACCTACATGGCGTACCCTCGAAGGGTAGGGGTAGATTTTGATGCCACCCTCCACGGGCGGTATGACTTTCCCATTATTTATAACTCCAATGTAGTATCCTTTGAGCACACTCTTCTTTTTACCGCAGAAAGCCTAGACGAGTCTATGATGCGCTTCCTTGCGGACTTCTCCTCATGTCCTGACCCCGCTTTTATAACCACTTGTAATTATCTTAGGTTACTTAGGCTACTTCTTAAGCAGGACCCGACTCTACAAGAGCGCGGCCTGCCTCCCCTATTCTTTGACCCTAACGCTATAGATAACTGTGCCATGACTCGTCTCATGATGAGGGCTAGTCTCCTTTTCTCTTTTTGCCTAGCCCTCCTAGAAGACATGAACGACAACCAATTTACTAGATGCAACCACCCCTTCCTCTCCACCACCTCCCTTCATATACGCATGAATCAGAAAGATTACATGCAAAGTCGCCAGTTTTTGAGCAAGTCTATCCGACCCCCTTCTCCTCCTCATTTCGATCAAGACAATTAGGCCTATGTATCATTTCAAAAAAAAAAAACAAAACAAAAGAAGAAGAAGAAGAATAAAAAGAGGAAGCACCACAGTCACTGCACCTAGGGTTCTCCCTAGCCCCCTCCCCCACTTCACACTTAGGGCACATCAAGGGCAGGACTTTCAGACCTGTCACCCTAAGACTCGCACTGCACCTCCAACGAAGCACAAATTGGGTCCTCAAGTGTGGGACTTTACCAAGGGCTTACCCAAGGTTAGACCCATCTCCCAGTTCCACTACCACGAGCACCACACATTACACGGCGAGCAGACACACCCCTTAGGGAGTGCACAACTTTTCTTGCAGGTTATGTTCGACTCTCAAGACATGGCTACCCGCAGAAGAAGATCACCCATGGCACCCTTTAATGACCCAAACTTCTTTTTATGCACCGGCCTCCAACCATCTGCCTGATGGCCACCATGATCGAACCAAGTCAAGGTAGAACTGCCATGGGCATAGATCTTGGAACCTCATCATCCAAAGATCCATGCCCAACGCCTCAAGATCCACGGATCGCTTATTGATTCCACAAACCTGAAGACCTTCAACGCAAAACTAAAGACTTTCAACTCAAAGACAAGGATCTTCAATCAAAGCCACGGGTTTTCAAGACAAACAACGTTCGGGGGGTTTCTCCAGAATAAATCCCTCCAATACCATCCTCCTAAGGGATTGTTTATTGCTTCAAGCGTTTTTGATACTCAAAAGACGACCGGCTACATAAGGGGCGCCACAACAGTGTGAAAGATACCGAGAATCTTCATGTAGCCTAAAGCACGCCGGAATCTTTCCTGGTCATCGTCCCCAACCTCCATCACCTATCATTCCCCCAACCACCCACCTATCTGTTCTGCCCAGCAGCTAACCTAACTAGCCACTCTGTCCCACCGTAGTGCCATGGGACTGGCACGTGGCTAGGAGGGGGGTAATGTTACCGTGTTTCCGCAGCACAGAGGAGTGGAAAATGAAAAAAATGGAAATAGCAAAAAATGTGCAGGATAAAAGCAGAAAAAGGCGCCTTGACCGGGAGCCAGTCTCTCTGAAAAATTCAAATGTTCAAGCACGACCCTCAGGAAGCTTCGGTGTCGGCATGAGGCAACCAAAGAATTAAAATGTGAAAGCGCCCCCCGAATTTTTATAAAAGAGTGCCAAGTTCGCTCCTGTGCAAAGTGTACGCATTAGTTGGGAATAGGATAAATTAGAATGATGGGAAATGGGAAAAAGGGCCTAGGCTACGGCCGGCCATGTAAAAGAGGGAAAAGGGGATACCGCCCAAAAAGGATTTAGGGCTTTGTATATAAAGTTGAAAAGTGAATGAGAAGCTCATTCTTTGGTGTGTGGCAAAAAGAGTCTTCTTCTTCCTCTCTTCTTCTCTCCTTCTTGCTTGTGTGTGCTCTTGAGAGAGGGAGTGTGAGAGTGTGAGGGAGGGAGTGTGTGTGAGAGTGAGGGATCAAGAGGGTGAAGCTCTTCACCATCTCCTCTTCTCTTCTTCTATTCTATTCTCTTCTCTTACATGCGCGGCTATGGAGGATGGAGCTTGGAGATGGAGGAGGTTTGAGGATGCTTGAGCTAGTGTCAAGAATCGTGGAGCTACTGGAGTGCAAGAGAGAGGAGGGTACTCGATTGAGCATCAAGGTAAGCTCACTACACTCGTAGGATCGACGGCACGTCGGCTAGGTGAGAGATAGCCATTAGAGCTCACTTGAAATGCTTGAACAATAAGCGGTCCGTGGGTCTTGGTGGTTGAGCGAAAGCTCCCACAATGGTGTTAAGTTGGCAAAGAGTGATCGGTAATGCCACTTGGTGTGCAAGAGAAGGAATGAAGGGGGACATAGTTCTCAATAGGAGCATATGGCTCTTACCTTATGCGTATGACTAGAAGTTGCCCATGTTCATAGGAAACCGATGCTAGCAAAAGCCATGAACAAGAAAGGGCTTAATACATGGACAAAGGTGTGGGAAGCCCAAAACAAGGCTTCGAGGTCACTAGAGCAACTAGTTGCCTAGTAATAACTGACAAAAAAGGAGGTAGAAGTTTTGGCAACCACTTTGCGAATGTTGAAAAATCCTTGGCCTACAATGCTTGTAAATGCAAGTGGTTCCATCTTGAAAGACATAGTTAACCCAAAGGGCAAAACACAGTGGAATTGTAGAAAAGCTAGAGACTATGAGGCACCCTCTCTCGGCACTCTGATGAGGATCAAGGATAGATAGGCCAAGTAATGCCCCATGTCTAGAGTTTCCACATAGGCCAAGCAATGCCCCATGGCTAGAGTTTCCACATGGAAGAGAAGAGCAAGGACAATCTGGAAGGCAACCCCATCCTTTAGGATTAATTTGATGCAATTGAGAGTGATGATCAAGAAGCTACCTTTAATTTGTTTGGGATTGTCAAGTGGTGACCCTGTTATGGAAAGCAGTCAGAAGTGGCTTAAAGCCTCCAACCTATAGTATCTCTTTTTCTTTACTATATGAATGTAAGGCTGGTTACACACCAAATGATGGACGTTTACTTTGTAAACGTTAACCAATCAAAACACTTATTTAAGGGTTGGGTGTCCGCAGTCCTTTACACACTAGAAAGGACATGCCCTGTTGTTTACCTGCTAAACAAATGAGCTCCCCGCCCACTTTTTGGACAAAGAGTCTCCCTACCCACTTTGTAAAGTGACGGATAAGGATGCACTTTTTGCATTTGCAATCAATCAAAAAGTTTATAAGTTTATTATTTATTATTATTTTACAACTACCTTTGGTGTGTAAATGTATGATGCCCATGTCCGCGCCCAATTTCAAAAAGTGTGTGCCCATACTTTAGAGGGGGGTTAGAGCCGTCCCGTCACTTGGTGTGTAACCACGCCTAATATCATGCATTTAAAAAAGAAAAAACTTCTCCGCCTATCCTCTACAGGGTAGAGCTATTGCCCGTTAGACACAAATTTGGGCGTGAACTGGTGTATGTTCCACTTCAGTTACTCTCTGCGCGGATCGCTGTCATGGACTCTCTGATCGCTAACTACGCTTCAGATGATGAGGACGACGACGTGCAGGCCCAGCCTCCCGACGCAAAGAAGCCTCCATCTCTGTCCAGCTCGCTTCCCCCTCGGCAGTTCCCTCACCCCTCGCCTGAAGGTCCTCCGGGGCGCCTCAACAGAGGCTCTCTGTTCGCCTCGCTTCCTCCCCCAAAGCTAGCAAATACCGCATCCCTGCCAGAGAAGCGTCCAGCAGACCATGATGATGCTAGGGTTGGCCGGACGTACGACCAATGCCGAACTGCTCCTACCGGAACGTTTGATGGAGAGCAGGATGGTTCAAGCGAGGGTTATGGCCCTTATGATGGAAGGATTCCGGCTGATGATTCAAGTATTACAAGCACCAGCAAGAATTCCGGGTTTCATGATGGTTCCTTGAGAGACCGAGTTCATGGTGCTACAGTGCCCTCTGCCGACACAGACAGGCAACAGAGTGCGCGCACATCATTGTTTAGTGCTCTTCCGCCTCCCAAAAGCACTGGCTCATCACTGTTTAGTTCTCTTCCGCCTCCAAAAAGCACTGGCTCATCTTTGGCAGCACCTCTGCCGGCCCCGGCAAAGCGTGTTGTCCAGTTCCGGCCATCCATTAACAAGGCCCTTTTGGAGGATCCTGAGGACGATGAACCCCATGTAAAGCGTAAGCATGTGGACTCTTCTTCTGGACACAGCGGGAAACCATCGGGATTGTCAGCCATCTTGCCGCTACCAAAAAATGTTGGAGCTGTTCTGGGGAGTGGAAGTGTGGGTGGAGGTCGCAGAACTGCTCTGGAAACTGCTATAGATGACAAAACAAATTATCAACAAGTAGCAGCAGCAGATTCCCTGGAGTTACAGAGAGCCCCTGCTGTTGGAGATTTAACTTTGACTACAATATCTGACTGGACTGTGACGGCGGCAGGTGGGCAGATAGACCATTATCCTGGTTCCTTCAGCCAAGAAAATATGGAAAGTTATACATCCCAGGGTTATGATGAAACATCTTTTTACCAAACGCAAAATGTGGGGAATCTTTCCACATCCGACAGGTTTCATAGTACAGGTTACAATGAAAGTCAGGGAGTTTCAATGCAAGAAAGTGATAGCTCTTTTGTTACGACAAGCACACCTGATCCTTTAGCCAACATTTTAGAAAAGGAGAGGAGGAGGGGTGGCAAGGATGCAGTTCCTAACGTTATTGAAGTGAAGCAAGCTGATTTAACAGCTAAAAGAATGAGGGAAGATCAGCTCAGAACCACAGGGATTGCATTTGGACCTGCATACAGGGTATGTTTTCAAATTCTTATGGGACACCACTCATTTAGGGCATATTTCTTAGATTAAACCATACTTTTTATTGATGGCAATTTCAAGGTGTGTTGAGAGATTATTCACATGAACTGTTTTAACCATACCCCAGAGAGCCAGAAAGCTCACTCACATGAAACTGATGTCACACAAAAAAGAAAATGATGTGCAAGTCAATGCCATATTATGATACCAAAGTTTTTACCTGGAGAACGTGTCATCCCCATTAACTGTGCTCTGAGTGAGCAGTCTACTATGGTTAGGCCAGCAGCCTTACACTCAACACCAAGGGCAGCATTTTGGGCCATTAATTGTTCAATCAAAGCATGGCTATTGGTGTCATACATATAGTGGACTGGTGGCCATGGAAGATGGAACAAGGATAGAATGTATGATGGTAGTTAGGAAAGAACCTGGTCACGGTCCTGTCCTTTGATCCATGCCACGATCATTGTATCAATCTCGATTGTGGTCAGGGCTGCATGGAGGTTGGTCTTCTCAGTCTTGGTTGTCACTTTGATGGTCCTCGTGGTCCCGATCCACTCGATCACCCCTAGATGTACTGGTCTGCCATCTATATCCGTCAAGAAAACCTGCAAGAAAAAAAAAACACAGAACATGAGGTTAATCTGTTGATGACATCAGCCTGGAATATGGGTCCATCTGGTTTCTTTACAGCTTTCAATGATGATGTCAGTAGAGGAAATCAGGCTGGGGCTTGGTAGACGAACAAAACACATCAGTTGGGGGTTGGCCGGCTGCAAAGCGCATGGAGAGCAACTGCTTCGGGGGAAAACATGCTTTAAAGGCTGTCCCAGCAGGAAACGCAGCACAGGTGGCCTGTGGTGGATGGAAATACAGCTATATCAGCCTGAAATAATGTCGTCCAGCAGATTTGGTTACATACGGATGCTGCAAATCAGATTTGGTTACATACGGCTGTAAACAGGCTGCCCTGCACAAAAATGCAGGTGGACAGCATTATATTGATGGAGCCCAGCAAGCTTGATCTTGAACCGATGGTCCCCTTCAATTGACTGCAGTTCCCACTAAGGCGAATGATACCATGTGAGTGTGTAGTGGAAAGGAAAGTGAATGCAGTAAATAGAGAGGAAGAAGATAGAGTAAAACGGAGGAGAAACAAAGAACAAACTGATAAAACACTGAGTGACACTAGGCTGAAGCAGTCAAACCTAACGTGTAGATTGGAGTGTCAGTGTGGACACCAGATAGAGGCAAGGAGATGAGATGAAAAAGACGAGGGATGACGGAATGAATAGTAAATGAGTGGAGTGAGGAGGGTTGCCTATACATATGCAAACTGATGTCACAACTGGCACACCAACTGGACAAGCCCAAAACATGGGCATCCAAGTCAGCCTCCCCACTATCAAAATGTACATTGTGTCAAATGAAATGCAATGGTGTAACCTCTACCTAAACTTATATTAATTTTTTTTCATGAATTTTAATTTTTTAAATGCCGTTCCCGTTCCCATGTCCCCGTTCCCTAGGTTTGGCGTTCCCATCCCCATCCCCGTCCCCGTTCCCCATTCTCGTTCCCCGTTTCATGTTTCTATGACCTAAAGTATCAAGGACTGATAAAATGACAAACAAGTACAATGTTAGGGTTCCAAATATCCTCGTTTGACTCAAATAGGGGCTCATAGGCAGGAGATGACCATATATGACACGCACGATTGCTAACACAATTAGGTAGGGGTGCTCAATTATGAGTAGATGGGGCTATGGTGTGTACGTGTATGGTGTGGTGCCCCTAATAATGGAATACAAGGGTGCAAAGTGGCATGCATCTGTGGATAGCTAACATGTGGAATTAAAGAATAAAATGAAGTGAAAGTCAAAATAAAATATCTAATCCTATTATAGTTGACATTGAAAACATTGAACCTAATGTGGATGATGCAAATGTGGAATCTAATTTTATGCTATTGAAATCATAAGAAATAAAATCTAAATTATTATGAAAAGTGGAAGAGGCAAAAGGAAAATTGCGATTGATTACGACCAACAATATGCTCAAATGAAGCAGAAGGTATTGTAAAATGTGTATTTGTGGCTAGAGTCTTCTCTATGGACATTGACATATTGATATTAGTCAGTTTCTCCATGGTAACTTACAACAAGATTTTGCACTATAGAAGGAGCAACAAAGAAGGGTTTTGGTCCATATGAATCAAATGGATTTATTGTGAGAGTGCATAATGGAAAGAAAAGCGAACATGAAGTGAATAGAGGAGGATACAGAATGAAATGCTAGAGAAGGTATGAATTGTAAAGAGATGCCCTAACCACAGAAACACAAACACAATCGTACGACAAAGCACAGATTGATAATAGAACGTAGTTAGTGTTAGGGGAACTCAGAGACAATGAATACAGTGAAATTTGAAGTGAATGACTATTGGATATACAATGATCAATGCAACAAATACACTATGTAGTGAATGAATATTGAACCTTGAACTCTCATGTCTTGAGAATTGAGGTAGAGATAATGAGCTGGAGAATGTGTTGTACTTTGATGGATCTCAAAATGTAGCAATGCAGCATTCAAATATGTTTGGTAGCAACAAACACAACAATGTGGGTTGGATCTGTGTTAGATAGGGTTGAGAGGAGAGAAATTGTGCAGATGCAATGTTTGGAGCAAGGTGGCAGCCTGGGTGGTAGTTGGAGAGGTCAAACTCAGCCTCATGGAGTGGTGGAGTGCTAGGTGATAGTTGGATAGAAGATGTAACTAGCCTTCCTTCCGTGGATAGGTGGTAAAACCCTAATTACAACCTAATTACAGCAGCAAACAATTAATGCAAATCTGAAAATACAAATTTACCTACTGATCTTGGACAATGCACACCCGATTGGCCCCAAAATTGGTGCCCCTTTCGGTATTTCTTTAGCTTTATTGAAGAAGAAGTTGATTTACAATGGGATTCTCCCGATCCCCTTTGCAATCCAAACTCCCCTTGTTGTCCAAAGTGACGAGCAAGTCTTCAATCTATTTTGTCCCTTGATTGGCCTTCACCCACTTCATAGATGATGGAAATGTCCCAAATTCAATGGCCGGCTAGTCATCCACCTGAATTTGTTAGCAGTCATGTTTGTTATGCCTTGTCATCTCCTGCCTGTGAGCCTCAGTCTGAGTTAGACGAGGACGTTAGGAGCTCTGACATGTCTGTCATGTGTTATGATGGGGGAGGCTAGTCACTCTCGACTGGCTATCTTAGGTTGTGTATTTCTTTTTGGCCTCTTTTAGTGGGCAGCCACTGGCTGCCCGGCCACCTTTTTGGTCACTGTTGTGGGGCGCCCATTTTAGGGCACTTTTAGGGTTTGCGCCCATTTTAGGGTTTGCGCCCATTTTAGGGTTAGGGTTAGGGTTTGTCCGTTGCCTATTTATTGGCAGCCCCCCTCCCCACTTGGTCAGTTGTCTTCTTGCAGATTCTGACACTCCTCCCCCGTGGTGGTGCTGCCATCATCATCAGCCTGATCTGGTGCCCTCACTGACGCTGTGGGTTGCGTGCAGGGACTGATCAGTCCCTTTCAGTGTATTCAGCATTCATTTCAGTCAGTGCAGATTTCTCTTCCTTATTTTCTGCTCTCTCTCTCTCTCCCTCCGTGTTCGTATTTCCTCTTCCGTTGCGCACTCTCACATGGTATCATCGCCAAACTGAGAGCACGGAGATCTTCATCGACTGGAGAGAGACCACACCTATCATCTGTTGCTGCCCCCCTTCTTTTCAACAGCCAGGCGGCCCCTCTAGGTGGTCTGAATATTTGCGTTTGCTGCATAAGTGGTCTGAATATTTGCGTTTGCTGCATCAGCCCCTTCCAGAGGCTGCCACGTCATCAACCAGCCCTGTCTCCTTGCGTTTTCAGCTGGGCGGCCTTCTTTTCAGTTGGGCGACTCCACTACAGGCTGCGTTTTGCATCCACGCTGGTCGTCTACCCTCCTGGCGGCTCATCTCCAGCTGGCGCTTCTCTTCTTGGCTGCGTTTTGGTGCCTGGCAACTTTCCCTCCGGATTTTGTGCCCTACACAGCTGCATTTTCACCTCCTGGTGATAGGCGACCTGATTTCCTGGAGTTTGGTGGTTCTTCTGGTGGTTGGTGACCCTTCTGGTGGTCATTCTTCGGCATCGGCACAGTTTTCTTTGGTGTTTGGTATTTTGCAGATTGGAAGATGTCTTATCATCAGTTTACAGGTTTTGATGACTCAGATGACGAGCTTTTGTCTCAACACTCATCTGAACGGAGGCGTGATTTCTATCACAAAGACCGTTGTCCGGAGTCTATTCCTCTTTCCCGTTCCCCTTCTATTCATGTATCTCGGCGATCCCCTTCCAGTGGGCCGAAGATGCAGCCTTTGGTACCCCTTGTACAGGTACACGTACTTCCTCAGCTGCCCAAAGAGGACCGGTTGGATGGTTCCAACTTTTCTCTATGGTCCTGCAAGGTGGAGTGTATCTTGGACTCCTTCGATCTTTGGGAGCTTGTTTCTGTTCCTATTCCCCGGCCTAAGGTGGATCCCGCAGATGGGACATCTATGGATCGTGCAGCCTTATGGGATCGGCTTAATTCTAGAGCCAGATCTTTCCTCTTTCTGAGTTTGCAGGATTCTGTCCTTGTTCATGTTCACAGGTTGAAGACTGCAGCAGACGTGTGGAGAAAGCTCGCGTCTCTCTATCAACAAAAGACGTTTGCCCACCGGATATCTCTCGAAAAGAAGTTGCGGATGCTCGCTATTGATGATAGTCCTTCCATGAAGGACCACATCAACAGATTACAGGATATGAGGGATGAGCTTGCATCCCTCGGTCGGACGATATCTTCTGAAGACATGGCTATGATTCTCTTGACTCAGTTGCCATCGCCTCGGTTTGATGTCTTCTACACCAGCCTTCTTACATCGAGGACCCGTGAGAAGCTTCTATGGGAGGAGCTATCCCCGCTTGTCTTGGAGCATGACGAGCGACTCAGAGAGGTCAGTGCTAGTGGATCCGACTCCACTAGAGCCTTTGTTGCAGGTTCGGGAGGATAGAAGAAGAAGAAGAAGTCAAAGGCTAAGAAGAAGGACAGTTCTTTAGGCTATGACTCAGATTCAGAGAGACCGAAGTGCCCACATTGTGGGAAAGGGACACATCCCGAGGAGAAATGCTGGAAGAAGTACCCTCACCTTCGTCCGGGAGCGAAGGGTGGATCTCCATCGGATCCTTCTTCTACCTCTACACCAGCTGTTACCCATGAGTCAGTGTTCCTTCATATCCATGCTTTTGAGGAGGATCCTTCTTCCGTGGCTGCAGTGTCTTCTGCGCAGCCTTGGTTAGTGGACAGTGGTGCTTCGAGTCATATGACTCCCCGAGGTGATTTGTTACAGAATCTCCGTCCATCAGAGGGTTCAGTCACTGTTGGTGACATTTTATCGGTGCCTATTAGTGGTGTTGGCACATTGCCTTTGTTTACCGACCGACCTTCGAGCTCCTTTTCACAGGCCCTACATGTTCCGGATTTGGGCCTTCCCCTCCTCTCAGTTTATGGTCTTACGAGGCTTGGCACACGAGTGATCTTCACCGAGCATGCCGTTGTTATTGAGGATTCTCTTACAGGAGCTGTCTTATCTACAGGTTGGCAGGAGAGCGGGCTTTACAGGCTCCATTCCCCTTCTTTGATGCAGGGTCCTCCGAGGCAGTCTATTGCTACACCCGTCCCCTCTTGTGCACCTTCTATTCCACAGGTTCTTTCCCATTCCCCACCTTCTCCTCCGGTGGTTCCCTCGTACCCTCCATCCCTTTCAGAGGGGGACGATCTCGGTGATGCGGCTGTGGATTCCCTGGCCCCTAGTGTTTTAGAGGGGGCTTTCCAGGATCGTGAGGAGCTCCTTCAGCGGCAGTCTACATCGACGGACTTCATCGACATTGGCATTCCTCTTGCCATCCCCGGATCCATTTCTTCTTCGGCCTTCAGCCACATCCAGGATCTGAGAGGGGGTGTTAGCAGTCATGTTTGTCATGCCTTGTCATCTCCTGCCTGTGAGCCTCAGTCTGGGTCAGACGAGGACATTAGGAGCTCTGACATGTCTGTCATGTGTTATGATGGGGGAGGCTAGTCACTCTCGACTGGCTATCTTAGGTTGTGTATTTCTTTTTGGCCTCTTTTAGTGGGCAGCCACTGGCTGCCCGGCCACCTTTTTGGTCATTGTTGTGGGGCGCCCATTTTAGGGCACTTTTAGGGTTTGCGCCCATTTTAGGGTTTGCGCCCATTTTAGGGTTAGGGTTAGGGTTTGTCCGTTGCCTATTTATTGGCAGTCCCCCCTCCCCACTTGGTCAGTTGTCTTCTTGCAGATTCTGACACTCCTCCCCCGTGGTGGTGCTGCCATCATCATCATCAGCCTGATCTGGTGCCCTCACTGACGCTGTGGGTTGCGTGCAGGGACTGATCAGTCCATTTCAGTGTATTCAGCATTCATTTCAGTCAGTGCAGATTTCTCTTCCTTATTTTCTGCTCTCTCTCTCTCTCTCCCTCCGTGTTCGTATTTCCTCTTCCGTTGCGCACTCTCACAGAATTTAGTTAAAATTCACCTTCAACCATGAAAAATCCAAGTTTTGGAGCCTCCAATTTCTAGCACACTTCCCGAGGCTATTGGTAAACCCTAATTTTTGTTGTATATTAGGATTTACAGTAGATAAATTTGCAATTTCTTAGCCTCCACGAGTCCAAATGTTGAGATCTTCGGAGCAAGGCTGTGAAATGATTGGGAGATGAGAGAGAAAGCTGTAGAGAGTAAATTCAGAGTTATGTTGTGAAGAATGACCGAAAATTAGTCAAAAATTCAGCTGCTGCCTTGCCACAACAGCTTGTAGATGCAAAGAAATGAAGAAAATTAGTCATTTACTGCTGCTGCTTTGTCTCAACAGCCTGTAGATACTGTTGCTAGCAATCGTCAACTCCCCTGCCACATCAGCAGTGCCACGTGGCAATTTTGCCATGTGGCAGCAGTCGGATTGTCTAACTACAGTCGGCTGCATTTAATGTGACCGACCTGCCTATTTGGGCATTTTATGAGGCATTATTTTCAGCCTTTTTAAAGGCTGAGTTTCAGCAGTTTTACTCACTTGTATCTGATAGATTACAGCCTGTTGGTGATAGACAACACTCAGGCTGACGGAGATCGAGATCCTCAAGGCCGAGACGTACGCAGATATTCTCTCTGCACCCGTGTATAATTCTACATTCTTAACAACATTCTTCAATGCAGATTTTCTGCGTTTCACTGTCTCTTTCTCTCTCTCTCTTCTCTCTCCGTTCACTCTTTGTCGTGGTCATTTGCTTTTGCATCGCTTCACTCTAATATGGAATTAGAGCATGGAAGGATTGACCTAGGGTAGACCTATTTGAAGAAGAGTTTTCAGCGTAACACAAGGTTGCGTTTTCAGCATTTAAGTGCGAGTAGGTGGGCTACGCATCAAAACAAGGCTGAGGCGAGCGTAGGCGTGCGAGAAAAGAGAAGATTTACTGAAGCTGCCGCTGTTTTTTGCTGTTAGAGAAGGAAGAAGGCCGTGTTTTTAGTCTTCAAGTGCAGATTTTACATTTTCATTGCCTCCAACGGTTGAAAAAGGCTTGGGAATTGGAGGCAAGAGCCCTAGCAGGCTGTGTTTTCACAGTCAGAGGGGGCTTCCTTTGCGTTTGTGCATGCATTGCAGGTGAAGATGTCTATAGAGATTGACGTGGAGTTCTAGGCGATCATGGACTGGAAGGTGCCTGTCCTACCAGCTCTTCCATCAGATCAGAAGCTTGATGGCGATGATTACCGTATCTGGCGAGTGATGATGTTGGCCATATTGGAGTCTTATGATTTGACGGAGCTTGTGATGGAGTTCAATCGGCCCGCGGTGAGTTGACGGTGGCTCGCGACATATGGCTGGAGCTCGACCAGATGTACAATGGGATGACCTTGATGAATAGGGTTTCTTTGGAGGTGCAGATGCGGACCTTGTCCATGACTAAGTCTTCTTCGCTTCGGGAACACATCAACAAGCTTCGGCAGTTCAAGATGCATGTTGAAAATGCAGGGAAGCCCATTTCCTCCGAAGATACGGCGATCACTTTATTGACCCAGTTGCCGCCACGATTCAATACCTTTTATTCCACTCTTATTGCATCAGGGCGGGAGTCCACTTTTCGATGGGAAGAGTTAGTTCCTATGGTCTTAGACCAAGAGAAACAATTGAAGGGACAGAATGCTTCCAAATCGGAGGCATTGGTTGGTCAAGCCTCTCAGAAGAAGGGGAAGGATCAAAAGAAGAAGAAGGAGAACAACAAATCCAAGAAGGACAAAGAGAAAGAATTGACATAACATATCTGTGGTAAGGCCGGTCATTGGAAGAAGGATCGCCTCGACAAGGACAAGGACACCAAGAAGAAAGACACAAAGGATTCTAGAGTGGTGGCTGCACCCTCATTTGTTGCTTTTCTACACTTAGCGGTCATTGAAGACCCTACACCAAAGACTTTTGACGTTGCAATGATAGCTCCCTAGGCTCGAGAGTGGATTGTGGACAATGGTGCCTCACGGCATATGACTCCTTTGACAGTTGGTGTTGCCCATTTGCGACCCTCGCGTGGACAGATTCTCATTGGAGACAGCTCTTGTGTGTCTATTGTTGCACGGGGTGAGTGTTGGGAATAAAGGGCCATCGTGCCTTTTATATGTGCACATGTGTGAATACACCCTTAGCACATTTGTACTTTCATACATATCTATCTAAAACGTAAAGAGATACACACGAGAAAATTGTAGCCAAGAACATTGTGCATCTCTCTCTGTGACTTTGACTCTCTACTCTTGCTGACATTTTGCTCTCTATTTGACATTTTCATTGCCGGACATTGCATCGCCATTGTGCATCTCTCACTTCAGTGAGATGCAGATAATTTCAGATGGATGTGGTGGTATCCACTCTTCCGAGGTGTTGCATACTAGGGGTAAATCACATAAAAAAGGAAAATCTAATAGCAAGGGACGTAGTAAATCACGTGGTAAGGATGTTGTATACCATCATTGTGGCAAGAAGGGTCACTTTAAATGTGACTGCTACAAATGAAAGAAAGAGAAAGGAAAGGGCAAGAGGACAGATGATAGTAAGAAAGAGAATAAAGAGAATCAACCTTAGACGAGCAGTGTCAAAATTGAAGAGGTGAATGTAGTCACTCATGACAGTGACAGTGGGAATGACGTACTCTTTGTCTCTTCACACTTTAGTTCACATGCTTTACTTGCAGATACGGATGATGACATGCACACTTGGATTCTAGATTCAGGTGCTTCCTTTCATGTCACCCCTCATCGTGAGTGGTTTTCTGACTATACAGGATGGTGTTGTTCATCTTGGGGATAACTATGCATGTGACATTGTAGGTATTGGCAGTGTGTAGTTGCAGTTTCAGTATGGTTCTGTCTTCACACTTCAGCATGTACGGCATGTACCTCAGCTCAAGAAGAGCTTGATTAGCAAAGGGCAGCTAGATGACGATGGATTTCATACCACCTTTGGTGATGGGAAATGGAAGATCTGTAAGGGATCTAGAGTGATTGCCAGAGGTTGTAAAAGTGATACCTTGTATCCTCTCCATGTATCTAGTGTGCGTGACTATGTTGTTGCTGTGACACATGAGTTAAAACTGGAATGTAAGTGCTTTCTCGTTTGGGTTACTTGCCTTGTTTTCGTTATGCTGATTTTGAGCATTGTGATCATTGTGTTTACGGTAAACATACACAGACGTCTCATAAGAAGTCTCTTCATTGAAATCTTCTCCTCTAGAGTTAGTACATTTTGATGTATGTCAGATGCTAGGGTTATCTTTAGGGGGAAAGAAATACTTTGTCACCTTTGTCGATGATGCTACACGGAAAGTATGGGTTCACCCTATTCGTAGCAAGGACGAAGTGCTTGACAAGTTTCAAATTTTTTTGGCATTGGTTGAAAATCAGACTAATAAGACACTTAAGTGTCTTCACTTTGACAATGGTGGGGAATATGTGTCCGAAGCTTTTCAGGCATTTTGTGATAGCAAAAGGATAAAGAGGAAGCTCACTGCCCCTCATAATCCACCCCAAAGTGAAGTTGCAGAGCGTATGAATCGGACCATACATGATAAAATTCGTACTATGCTGTCTCATGTTGCATTACCCCTTGGCTTTTGGGCAGAGGCTATTATGACAGCTGTTCACTTGATTAATCGGTCACCGAATAGGTCTTGGGGGGGGGGGGGGGGGAGGGGGGGAATCCCTCAGGAAGCATGGTCGGGCAAGCCACCTTCATATGCTCACTTGAAAGAGGCTTTTGTGCACATTCGTAAATAAGAACGCAACAAAATTGAGCCAAAGTCTTGTAAATGCATCTTTCTAGGATATGGTGGCAAGGGTGAAATGGGTTATAGATTATGGGATCCCGAGAAAAGGAAAATAGTATGTAGTAATGATGTTATCTTTCGGGAAGATCGCATGCATAAACGGCCATAAAAGATTGAGGAGGTTCGTAGGGTTGTTCTAGGAAGAAATACCTTTTGGACAGCAAAATGTGGCTGCTGTACAGCAGCAAATACCTGCTGTAAATGAACTTGCAAATGTAAAAAATAATGTTGGAAATGATCAGCTAGCTATTGCCCATAATGGAGCCATTGGATGTGCAGGAACAGCTAGGACAACGAGCTGTTAATGCTGATTTGCAGGCTGAAATGCCAGGACAGTAAACTGAAAATGGAAATTTGCAGACTCAACAGCGAGCAAACAATGATCATTGGGTTAGGAGATCATCTAGGGCTACTAGACAACCTGATAGATTCGTTCCTAATGCAAACAATGTGGCCCATTATGTCATGTTGACAGTCTGTGGTGAATCGTCTTGTTTGAAGAAAGCAATGGACAAATAGGATAGCAAGAAATGGTATAAAGCCATGTTGTCAGAGATGGAATCTCTTGAGAAAAATGGCACTTGGGACTTGGTGCAGTTGCCTAAAGGATAGAAAACCCTTTCATGCAAATGGGTTTACAAGATAAAGGTCACTTTTGGTTTCTCGCCAAATTACAAAGTAAGATTGTTTGCAAAGGCGTACAAATAGGAACATAGAGTTGACTTTGATGAGATCTTCTCTCATGTAGTCAAAATGACTACATTGAGAACCGTTTTGGGCTTGGTTATAGCTGAAGATATGGAGCTCATACAAATGGATGTAAAGACTGCATTCTTACATGGTGATCTGCATGAAGACATATATATGCAGTAGCTTGAAGGGTTTGTGGCAAAAGGAAAAGAGAAGATATATAAACTCAAAAGGAGTTTGTATGGGATGAAACAAGCACCAAGAGAATGGTATCATAAGTTTGATACATTTATGCAGTCTCAAGGTTTTCATAGAAGTCAAGTAGATCACTGCTTGTACACCAAGAAGATAGCAGATAGCAGCCTGATTATCTTGGTTTTGTATGTTGATGACATGCTGATTGCTCGCAGGGATACTCATGCCTTGGACTCACTGAAGCAAAGTTTTCATGGCAGCTTTGACATGAAGGATCTTGGTGATGCAAATCACATTCTTGGCATTCTAGTACTCAGAGATAGGTCAAAAGGATTACTCTATCTATCTCAGCAGGAGTATACTCCAAGGTTTTGCAGTGTTTCAATATGGTGGGGGGAAAGACAATTGGGGTTCCATTGCCTCCATATGTGAAACTCAATGCAGAGGACAGCCCTACATCTGATGATGAGAAGGCTGAAATGGCCAAGATACCATATGCTTCAAGTGTTGGCAGTTTGATGTATGCTATGGTTGCTACACATCCTGACATTGCCTTTGTAGTGGGAGTGGTTAGCAGATATATGGTAAACCTTGGTAAAAAGCATTGGGAAGTAGTGAAATGTATTATGAGATACCTCAAAGGCACAAAGGATTTGTGCATCTGCTTTGGAAAGTAAAAGGCATTTGTTGTTGGCTTTACGGATGCAGACTATGCTTGTCATGCGGATTGTAGAAAGTCCACTTCTGGGTATGTGTTTACCTTCATAGGAGGAGGAGTCTCTTGGATCTCCAGGCTAGAAAAGTGTGTTGCATTGTCTACTTCAGAGGTAGAGTATGTGGCTGCTAGTGAGGCATGCAAGGAGGCTTTATGGCTTTCACATTTGGTGGGAGAGCTTGGCATTATAGAGTTACCTGTTCTCCATTGTGATAGTTAGAGTGCTATCATGCTAGCACGGAATCCTGTCTTTCATGCAAAGACGAAGCACATACAGGTGAAGTATCACTTCATTAGAGATGCACTTGACAGCAAGAGCATTGAGCTTGTCAAAGTGCATACAGATGATAATTGTGCAGATTTTCTCACGAAGGGTTTTGCAGCAGAGCGGTTTGCTCATTGCCGACAGATGGTGGGAGTTGGGTAGGTATATGTATTTCAGCTTCATACATACCTAGACTTAGCTGATTCTTTTCTCCTCTTAAGGCACATTGCCTTTAGGTGGTTGGTTATTGGGAATAAAGGGCCATCGTGCCTTTTATATGTGTACAAGTGTGAACACACCCTTAGCACATTTGTACTTCCATATATATCTATCTAAAACCTAAAGAGGTACACACGACAAAATTGTAGCCAAGAACATTTTGCATCTCTCTCTCTGACTCTGACTCTCTACTCTTGCTTACATTTTGCTCTCTACCTGACATTTTCATCACCGGACATTGCATCACCACTACGCATTGCTCATTTTAGTGAGATGCAGCTGATTCCAAATGGACATGGTGGTACCCATACTTCCGAGGTGTTGAATGTGCTAGGTTTAGGGTATCATTTACTTTCGGTACATAAGATTTGTTCTCTTGGTCTTTTTGGTGGAGTTTGATAGTGATGTTGTTCGTGTCCTTGATTGTGGATCAAGGCAGGTTCTCTCTTCAAGGTATGAGGAGAACAACATTTACAAATTGAAGTCTTCTACAGCTCTTACATCTCTTCTTCTTACCTCTCAGATACAGTCTGAGCTATGGCATGCTCGGTTTGGCCACCTAAACTATGAGTACCTTCAGAAGGTGTTGCGAGGATCGGTTGTTTGAGGTTCGCCGGACATAATGGTGAGCCAACAACCATGTGTCTCCTGCATTTGTGGGAAACATCATTAGGATGCGATTCCTCACAAAGCTTTGAGGTGGTCTACTTCATCTATGGAGCTTGTATCTACGGATCTTTGTGGCCCGATGAGGACCGAGTCCTTCAAGGGGAGCTTGTACTTCATGTTGATCTGGCTCGAGACTGAAAACCTCGCAATTAGACAAGGGTGGTGAATTTGTTTCTAATGAGTTTGCTGGTTTTTGTGTAGATAGGGACATTCACCAGGAGTTTGCTAATACCAACACTCCTCAAGAGATGGAGTGGAAGAACCGAAGTGTGATCGAGATGGCACGCACCATGATGGAGCACCACCAGACATCTTAGTTTTTGTGCGCTGAGGCCATGGCTACGGTAGTCCACATCCTCAATCGATCTCCCACTTCGACTGTTGATAGAATGACATCTTTTGAGGCTTACTTTGGGACTAAGCTTGATGTCTCTTATTTCAGGATCTTTGGGTGTGATGCTTATGTGCACATTCCGAAGATGCAGTGTGACAAATTTGAGACGGCTTCCCGACGATAGGTCTTTGTTGGCTACAGCTCCCGGTCCAATGTTATCACTTGTATGATCCCGTGAAGCAGGATGTCTACACGAGCCGAGATGTGCGGTTCGTGGAAGTTCCGGCCATTGAGGGGGGTGAGGAGCACCTTGTACTTGGAGATTCAGGGGAGAGTTGGGCTCCCGCGATAGTTCCTTTGGAGCGAGAGCCTCTTGATGGAGATTCTTCTTCAAATTCAAAGTCTTCTCTTTCACCGGCTACCCCAATGGAGATCCCGCCGGTGGATGTACCCGAATCTTCAGTGGATGGTGAGTGCCAAGGAGAGATCCGGCCTCCTCCTCGTTGGGCCCGTGACACCCTCCGAGATTCAAGTATCAAGGGGGTCCCTGAGGAGTGGGAACCCCTGGATGGACCGTGGAGGTCACGGAGGCAGCATGCACATACTATGGAGCTTGTTTGCTCTAATTACTGTTTGATGTTCTGTGTTATGCAGGATAGAGAGCCTACATTGGTGAAGGAGGCTTTATAGTTTGATCATTGGCGAAAGGCGATGGAAGCTGAGTTGGAGACTATTGAGCGGAATGGCACTTGGTTCCTTGTGCCTTGTCCCTCTCATAAGAAGGTGATTGGTGTCAAATGGGTCTTCAAAACGAAGTACCATGTGATGGCTCTTTGGATAAGCACAAGGTTCGTCTTGTTACTAAATGTTTTGCACAACGCCCAGGTATTGACTTCCATGATACTTTTGCCCCTACAGCTCGCATGGCGACTATTCGTGCTGTTTTTGCCTTGGCTGGCCATAGGAGATGGCCCGTTTTTCAGTTAGATGTGAAATCAGCCTTCTTGAATGGTGATTTGAAGGAGGAGATCTATGTTGAGCAGCCTCTTGGATTTGGTTCTTCCGATGGACAGGTTTACAAGTTAAAGAAGGCCTTGTATGGCTTGACTCCGCGTGCTTGGAACAAGAAGATTGACTCGTTTCTCGAGGCCAAGTTGGGATATCGGCTCTCTAGGGCCGATTTGCAGCTTTATGTGTACACTTCCAAGGGAGGTCGTGTGCTGTTTGTTTTGTATGTTGATGACTTGATTATTGCAGTTGCTCATACCCAGAAGGTTGAAGATACGAAGGCAGCCCTACATCAGAAGTTCGAGATGACGGATTTAGGACTTCTCCATTTCTTTTTGGGCCATGAGATTTATCAGTCTCGGACGGGGATTTTCATCTCTTAGCAAATATATGTTCAAGAGATGGAGGATTGTTGGTCCATTTCTACTTCTATGGATCCGAATTGAAGACCACTTCATACGCAGATTCTCCTTTGGCAGATGCTACTCGCTACCGTCAGCTAATTGGATCAGTGATTTGGCTCCTCAACACATGAGTTGATCTATGTTTTGCTGCAGGTCTCTTGGCTGGGTTCATGAGTGCGCCTCTGCAGGTGCATTGGTAGGTTGCTCAGAGGATACTACGGTATTTGAGGGGGACCTTCAGCTTAGGGATTCATTATCCAGCAGGTACAGGTGTTACTGATCTTGTTCTTGCCGGTTGGAGTGATTCATATTGGGTTGGCGATGTGGATCACAGGCGGTCTACTACAGGTTATTGTTTTACCTTGGGTGCTGGTGCTCTCTCTTGGAGTAGCAAGAAGTAGCCACGGTAGTCCTATCTTCGACTAAGGCCGAGTATTGGGCTGCATCTTCTACCACATGTGAGGCTGTGTGGCTGCATCTTCTACCACATGTTTTGCTGTAGGTCTCTTGGCTGGGTTCATGAGTGCGCCTCAGCAAGTGCATTGGCAGGTTGCTCAGAGGATAGTACAGTATATGAAGGGAACCTTTGGCTTAGGGATTCATTATCCAGCAGGTACAAGTGCTACTGATCTTGTTCTTGCCGGTTGGAGTGATTCATATTGGGCTAGTGATATGGATCACATGTGGTCTACTACAGGTTATTGTTTTACCTTGGGTGCTGGTGCTATCTCTTGGAGTAGCAAGAAGCAGCCCACGGTAGCCCTATCTTCGACTAAGGCCGAGTATTGGGCTGCATCTTCTACCACATGTGAGGCTGTGTGGCTTCGGCGGTTGTTGGAGGAGCTTGGATGCCCCTAGACTCGTTCTACCATCTTGCGGTGTGACAATGAGAGTTGCATTGCTTTGCCACGGAATCTCGTATTCCATGCTTGGACGAAGCACATAGAGATCCAGTATCACTTTATCAGGGAGAAGCTTCTGGATGCGACCATTGATGTGGCGTTTTGTAAGATTGAAGACAATCTTGTAGATTCGTTTACGAAGGCCCTCCCCCAGGCTTTACTTCATCGACATTCCAGATCCCCACATCTGTTGCCTTGTCTAGGATCTGTCGTCAGCTCTCAACAGTTGGATTGACCGACTACAGTTGGCTACATTAAATGCAGCCGACCTGCCTATTTTGGCATTTTATGAGGCATTATTTTCAGCCTTTTTAAAGGTCGAGTTCTAGCAGTTTTACTCACCTGTATCTGACAGATTACAACTTGCTGGTGACAGAGATAGCACTTGGGCTAACGGAGATCGAGGTCCTCAAGGTAGAGACAGACACAAATATTCTCTTTGCTACCCATGTATAATTTTGCATTCTTATACAATATTCTTCATTGCAAATTTTCTGCGTTTCACTCTCTCTCTCTCTTTCTCTCTCTCTCTCTCTCTCCTCTCTCCGTTTACTCTGTCATGGTCATTCGCTTTCGCATTGCTACACTTTGACAGCTGTCACTTGCTATTGATTGGCCTTCTCTTGCCCCTGGTTGCCTTAGAAGGTCCTTTAATGGCTACAAATCAGACCAACAACATCTCCTCTCTCTCTCTTGCAGGTTGAATTCATTAAAAATGCCTCTCTCCAGCCTTTAAAGACGTTTTTCAGTCTTGCATGGGAATTTTGGACAAGTGGTAGCCTTCCCAAATGGTTTTTACAGCATTTGCCATAATTAAATATTAATTTTCAGTCTTTAAATACTGAAAATTAATCTAATAATTATTTTGGTACTCTGAAAAATAATCTTACTGGCCAATAATTAAATTGGCCAGGCAACTTTCATTCCCAAGTGTCTTTGCGCTATCTTTGACCATCGGATTGGTGTTAGGTACCGTTAAACGCCACTTCTCTAGTGTTATTAATTGACAACTTATGACCGAATGAATGACCTAGGCCAACAATTGACACCAGATACCACCAACTACTTGTGCAACATAACTTACAATAACTTTTGCCTTTGATATCCCATGATTTTCTCGGGTCTCGGGCTCGTAAATTTACTTTAACCCTAGTTGCACCTAACATGTGCAACATTTACTTGATCATATAATTAAAAATTAATCCACATGTTAAGTGAGGTTTCAAAAATACATGTCCTCATGACAGAAGATAGTTGCAAACAAGTGCTAGTAGGTAGTAGATAGTGTGAGGCAATATCGATTGAGATGTTGTCCTCGAACGGGGTGTGGGTAGGTAGTAAAGCTTTAGTACTTGCAATTTTTAAAAAATGAGAATGGATTGAGTGAAAGGGTAGCTTGTCTATTTATAGAAAGTTTGGGGCCTTCCAAATTAGGGTTTGCATGTGGGACACTGAGACTCTCTAGTATTGCATCTGTTTTTAAAGAAAAGATTTAAATTCATTAATTAACTTGAGTTTAAGGGTTGTTTAATTAGGGCTAATGAGTTTTTAGCTTAACACCCTCTCTTAGGCTCAAAACTGGAACTAGAAAGGGATTGCAAATAAGCCCAAGCCCTTGTTTTTTTCTTTTTCCTTAGGCATCCCACCCCAAAGCAGCGAAGGTATCGGACAAAGGGCGCATGTCGGCTGCCTAATGACGTACCAAGACTACAACGGTAATGGTTATCTTACCAAGGGAGTCCAAGTGTTCACCCTAGACATAGGATAAAGCATTGGATAAAGGGTACTTGTTAGCTATCTAGTGGCCTACTAAGTCTTGCAAAGGCGGATGGAAACATAATGGACTATCTTTTTTCAAAATTTTTAAAAGTAAAAAAAAATTATTTAAGAGCTTTTGTTTTGTTTTTCAAAAGATTTAGCATTAAATGAGGGTTTTTCATAAGGTTTCGGCCTATTGAGTAACAGTGCCCAAAAGTGAGAAAGGAATGGCCAACCCCAAGATCTTAACAAGACAAACAAGGCTATTCCTACAAGTACCAGATGTCGATGATGATAGAAATAGACCAAATGTGTGAAGCAAATATGGTGAGTATGTGGAGAGGCAAAAAAGAAGTGTGAAAATCAAGCTAGGTAAGCTAAGCAAGCAAAGGAGATTGCCATGTGTAATATTGCGAGTATGGTGGATCTAGAGTCAACCATTCCAAAGACTGAAAAGGGATAAATGTGCATAGATATATGTTTATAAGAACACAATATTGATGCATAGGAGTTATGCATGAGGCAATGCAATGGGATCGTGCTCATGCATGTTGGGTGTAAAGGCCCTTTACGCTCTCCTGCATATATATTACTTCACACACGTGAACTCACCCTAGCGGGTGTAAGTATACTGTACCTAAGTATAAATACATTCTTTTATTCTTCGTGTGTACCACACTGGTACACACCTATTCGTTGACTCACTCTCACACACTCTCACTGTTCATCACCTCGATTAATATGTGTGCTGTCTTTGCTTCCGCTTCTACCCAACAAACTGGTATCAGAGCACGATGGTACAAGCCGACAGTCATTACAGATAGTGCAGTCATCATTGAGACCGACGGATGAAACAGGCTGATGAGGTGCAGGCAATAGCTGCAGGCTATAGTTGCAGTTGAGCAGGCGACAGCTTTGTGATGGGCGAACGGCCTAGGCGACATGTAGGCAGCCAACGATAGGTCAGGTGTGACATGCAGGACTGCATGATAGGTTAGACTGCGACAAGGCTAGGTCGATAGGACAAACGACTCGCGTGACTAGGACCAGCACGCGACAGTCAACAAACGACCAGGTAGATGAGACAGACTGCTCGCGACAGGAAACCGAGGAAGCGTGTGCGTTGGGCTGATGGCTAACGATAGCCAGACAGGCAGGTCAATGGCCCCCTGCAAATTTGAAAATTTTCAGTTTTCTTTGAATTTCTCCCCTTTCGGGCGTTCACACGCATAAGCATAAATCGTAAATTTGTGTAAATTTGCTCTTAGAAATTTGGGGCTTTTTTCAGATTTGATGCTAGATACATGTTCCAATGATTCTTGACTCATAAATTGCAGACATTGAGTGTATAGGTCTCAAAAATTTTGGAGATTTTCAGATGCAAGTGAAATTTTTGCTTGGTTGATCCAATTTCTTGGAAATTTGTGCACTCTTGGATCCTGAAATTTGGGGCTTTTGCAGAATTCATGAAATTTTTGCAACATTTATCCGTACTTGATGCTTAGGAAGATGTATTGAAGCAATTGGAGCAAATTAACTGCAAAAATTTTGGGGCTTTTCACATTGGTGATGTATCTTGAGTTGATTTGAGATTGGACAGTGAAAAACTTAGCAGATTCGCTGCTGAGTGGGAGTTTTTTGAGCCTTGGATGCTTCAAATGTTGAAAAAGGGTAGCTTCTCTTGGTATATGTATTCCTGAATACTCACTATGCAGTGAAACAATGGTAAATACATCATTTGGGTATTATGGTGATGTATTACTGAAGTGGGAGCTGTCTTTAATGCAAATGTATCAGATTTGATTCATGTATATGCTGGAATCAGTACTTGAGACTAAAATTGCAACTAAACATTTGCTTCTTGGACACTTTGAAGTACAAGAGTGTGCACTTGCTGTTGCAATTCAACAACCTTGCTTTTGGCTGAAAGCATCCAGCTCTTAATTGCAATTGTGTATTGCTAAAGATGGTTGGCAGTGCATCTACATTTGACACAAAGAATCTCTTTGAGATTCGTAGCAATGGTTTTGATCTTTGGAAAGATCGTATGCAAGGTATACTCTTTCTTAAGGATTGTGATGATGCTTTAGCAGAACATAAGCTTGTTACTTTGTTAGATGAGAATTGGGCTAAAGTGAATAAAAAGGCCATTACTGACATTAAAATGGCCGTCACAGACGATATCTTGGTTGATATAAAGGGGCTTAATATTGCCTATGTAGTTTGGGAGAAACTCAAGGCTACTTATGAGAATACAACTCTTGTCAATGAGGTACATCTCATGCAGAAGTTGGTTAACTTGAAGCTTGATGAGTCTAAGTTTGCCTCAGAGCATTTGAATGCTTTCACTGGTATTTTGAGTCAGTTTTTATAGGATGTAGTTTTGCTAGCTTTTGATCCTAAATTGAGGGCTATCTTCTTGCTCATGACCTTGCCCGATTCATGGGAAGCATTGGTTGTATCATTGAGTAATAACGCTACCTTGACATTTGATGGTGTGCGTGGTTCTATTCTAAATGAAGAGATTAGATACAAGGCAAGTAGGGAAAACAGTGGATTAGCCTACAAAGTAAGAGAAAGAATTGAAAAAATATCTAATGCTTCAAATAAAAACAAAAATCACAGCAAAAGCAAGGAAAAACAACAAGATGTAACTTGTTATCAATGTGGTCGCAAAGGGCATAAAAAGCCCGATTGCAAGTACTTTAAAAGGAACAAGAATGCAAGAAGCAAGCTAATGCAAAACGTAAAAAGAATGATAAGGATGGTAGCTCTACTCCTAAAGAGATAGAAAAATCAAATGTGGTATCTAGTGTTGTTATTAAGGAAATAGAAGAGGAAAAAGATACTGACTTACTGGTTGCATTTTCAGATCCACATGCTATGACAATAGAGGACATGTATATTACTAAAACGGATGTGATAGATGCTTTGTTGTCGGCTCATGATGGTTTGCCACAATCGTGGATTGTTGACAGTGGTGCTTCATTTCATGTAACTTCATCTTTGGAGTGTTTTTTTTCTTATGCAGAAGGTAATCTTGGAAAAGTTTACCTTGGCAATAATCATGCATGTGATATCGAAGGAATGGGCACCATACACCTGGCTCTAGAAAATGGTCAGGAATTGATTATTCATGATGTTAGGTATATACTTGGTATCAAGAAAAGCTTGCTTTCTATTGGGCAGCTAGACAACAAATGTTACTCCACTACTTTTGGTGGTGGAATATGGAAAATACAGAGTCTATGGTAGTCACTAGAGGTGGAAAAAAAGAGACTTTGTATTATCTCTACTGCAAGACACTTTCTGGAAAGTTTGTTGGAGTTGTTGAAGTGCAGTCATATATGGGGTTATGGCACAAGCATCTTGGACGCATGAGCCAAAAGGGTTTGCAGGCACTTTCTTCACTTGAAAGAGTCGATGTGAAAAACTCAAAGCTTGTCTTTTGTGATGACTAAAGGGTTTGTAGGCACTTTTTTTACTTGGAAGTGCCAATGTGAAAAACTCAAAGCTTGACTTTTGTGATGATTGTGTTCTTGGTAAACATGTAAAGAGTCTATACTCTCATAGAGCCTCTAGGAATGCATGTATCTTGGATTTAGTCCATTTTGATGTATGCACCATGCCAATAAAAACTCCTAGTGGTTTCTATTATTTTGTGTCCTTTATTGATGACCATTCTAGAAATCTATGGGTTTACTTGCTTAAGTAGAAAAGTGAAGTATTGGATGCTGTTAAAAAGTTTTATGCATTGGTTAGTACTCAAAAGGGTTTAAAATTAAAATGCATAAGAATAGATAACGGGAGAGAGCATGTATCTAAAGAATTCAATAAGTTTTGTGATGTCAATGGGATTAAATGGGAGCTTACAGCTCCTTACAATCCATCATCTAATGGTGTAGCTGAGCGAATGAATCGCTCGCTATGCGAGAAGATTCTGTGTATGCTGTCCACAGCTAATCTCTTGCAATCGTTTTGGGGAGAGGCACTTAAAACCGCGGTGCATATTTGTAACCAATCTCCACATTGTGCACTTGAAAGTGGCATCCCTGAAGAGGTTTGGTTTGGCAAATCTGCTTCATATGACCAATTAACCTTTGTCAGGTAATTTGTGTTGAGATATCGAGCTCCACTCGTGATATGCTAGGGTGACCGCTGTGTATTTATGTCACCGACTTGTTAGCTGCAGATGCGGTTGGTACACCGCCCATGAATAATAGCTAGATGACAGCTATCCTTATCTACTCTAGTTCGTGGCTTAGTTAGTATGCCACCTTAGTTAGTTGAGTTTGGTTTGAGACCCATATATAGGGTTCTTCGATTTCTCTGTACTTGTGTTCTTTTTGGCTTACACAACTAAGAAGAGGAAAACTGTTTTCAGCCTCCACCTTTGTGTGTATTCCCCCATTGTGCAAGTGAGAGAGCTACAAGTGAGACTCCTTCCTTGTCTCCCACAATCTTGACATGGCATTAGAGTCTGGTTCGTAGTAAGGAGCTCAGGAAAGCAAACCAAGTTCGCGGTGTTTTGGTAAGAGGACCAGTGTTGCTTTCATTTTTCAAGTTTGGGAGCAAGTCTCTGCAGGTAGCATAGCCGGAAAGTGCAAGAGTGCATTGTCTCAGATTGAGACGCCCTTCGTGGTGTAGCAAAAGGGCAGTATATATTGCGGGTGAGGGCTTTAGCTCTTGGTTGCCCTGTTTTTTTGATTCGAGGCCATTTCGGGTCCTGTTTTGGAGACGGAAGTTTTCCGCATGCACTCAGAAAAAGGCTTTGTTTTTTGCTGTGCGACCAGTGTTCTACAGGTCAATGAAAAGTTACCGTAGAAATTGCATCGTATGTCTGTGCGTAGAGACATTGGGAGTTATAGAATCATCCTTGTTGCCTGTTGATGCAAAATCGTCACTAGGAGTGACTGTGTGGTCAAATACCACTTTCGTCAATTTTGCAGATTTGCCCTTGTGAGACTGAAGCTGTGTTTTTTGCAGTGATAGAATTTTTTGCAGTGTTCTGTAATGGCGTCTGATTCTCTTTCATAGATTGTCACTGAAAAGCTTGACAAGAACAACTTCCAAACATAGAAGTTTAGAATGACGAATTTTCTTATGGGAAAAGGATATTGGGAATTTGTTGCAGGAAATGAAGAAGAACTAGTTCTTCCTGATGTTCCCAATCAACAGTAAATGCAGACATTTAAAGGATGGCATGAGAGAGCCAGAAAAGTTATGTACTGGCTGTCTATCAGTATTTCAGACCCTATGATTATGCATATTCAGGATGCAAGTACGCCAAAGGAGGCATGGGATACTTTTCAAAAATGTATAGCACAAATGCGTAAGCCAGGAAAATGCAGCTCAAGCAAGAGTTGCACAATGTGTAAAGAGAAAGTATGAGCATCAATGACTACCACATGAAGGTGAAGAAGATTGCAGATGCACTTGCTTCCATTGGGTCGCTAGTGGAAGATGATGATTTAGTTTCCGTGACCTTGAATGGTCTAGGAAAGGATTATGCACAGTTCCGAACATCCATTTCCGTTCGTGAAAGATTTCCTGATTTTGAGGAGTTGATTGCTCTTCTAATTTCTGAGGAGCAGAGAAATGGTGGTGTATCTTCTTCACGAGGAACTTAAAAAAAAACTGTCTTCTACTCAAATGCTGGAAGAGGTAGAGGCAGAGGTAGAGGAGGCCGTGGTAGAAATCAGAATATGAAGCAAACTCAAGAAAACCAGTCCTATGCAGGAGGACATGGTAACTCTATAGGCAAAAAGTGGTAAAACCTTGTTGGGAATAAAGGCTCACCGTGCCTTTTACAGTGTTGCACGCACCATTGCACATGTACTTTATATATTTTTTCAAAAACCTAAAGTGGTGCACGTCGTCATTATACCCATAAGGAGTATTGCTTCTTTCTCACTCCCTCACTCTCTACTTTGCACTTCCTCTCTCACTGTGCATATCTTAACTGCCGCACTCTATCTCGATCCTCGTGCACTTGTCAACAAACAGGCATTAGAGGAGGCAAGGAGTGAGCTCAGGAGTGCAAGTTCCTCATGGTGCAGTCAGGCATGATTTGGGTGAGCAGGCAACTGCCTAGTGGGCGCAGATTCGACTGGCGGGATGACGAACAGGCAACGGCTTGGCAAGGGGCAGGTTGACGTGTCAAAGCGGGCGGGCCTGGCGAGTAGTTGATGGGCTGTGATGGCTGGGCAATAGGTTGCGACCAAGCGTTGGTGTGCCAGCAAGCGGCGCGGGTCCACAGCGGGCGACGGAGCCATGATTCGGCCCAGGCAAAGATCACGCGTGGTCAATGTCTTGACAATTCTGATTTTTGTCATTTTTTAAAATTATTTTCTGCAACTTGTCCCCTTCCACTGACGGGCGTTTGCATGCCCGTGCACAGTGTGCACTTTTGACCTGAAAAATTGGGGCTTTTCTTGGATTTGGGGATTTTGATGTTGGACAGGACAATCTGACTTAGAAATTGCAAATTCGGCGACATTTGCCCGGGAAATTTGGGGCTTTTCACATTTTAGTGAGATTTTGTCAATTTCACTAAAATTTGTGCACACTAGACCCGAGAAAATTGGGGCTTTTGTAGAATTTCATCAATTTGTGCAAGAATTGCTTGGTATATGCACTTGGGTGCATGTATTGATGTAATTTGGGTGGATTTGCCTTTGAAAATTGGGGCTTTGATGTACCACAAATTCAGTAAGAACAAATGCCTTTGAAACAACTAGAACCAGCTGTACAACATGTTCAATCTGCAGAACAACAAGCTGTTAATGCAGATTTGCAAGTTGAACAGCCAGCAGATCTTGATTATTGGGTCTGTAGGTCGACTAGAATGCAAAGACTGATGGGCATTCGCATGTGCAAGCGTAGTGTGAAATTTTGAGCCGAATAAATTGGGGTTTTTCCCGGATTTGGGGGTTTTGATGTAGAACATGACAATTTGATTCAGAAATGGTAAATTTGGTGTACAGTTGCCTGGGAAGTATGGGGTTTTTTACATTTTAGTGAAATTTTGTCAATTTCAGTGAAATTTGTGCACATTGGACCCAAGAAAATTGGGGCTTTTTCAGAATTTCATCAAATTGTGCAAAAATTGCTTGGTATATGTACTTGGGTACATGTATTGATGCAATTTGGGTGGATTTGCCTTAGAAAATTTGGGGCTTAATCGTCAAATTTGTGTCTGAGAATGCATTTGGAACATAAATTGCAGCAGAATTTTGGGGATTTCACATGCAATTGGTGCATTGGCCTATAAACCTAGCTATAATTGATCGTGGAGTGCAATAGGGTAGGCATTCTCTAATTCTGGAAGTCAATTTGCAGATCTGAAATTTTTGGAATTTCTTGATTTTCACTGCTGGTTTTGGTAGTTGCAGCATACCGTGGTCATTTGTGTGACATTTGGCCTTGCATTTGCTGACGTTTGAGTCAATTTAGTGCTGCAAATCATGGCTGGAAACAATGACAGGGTGTACACAATTTTGCAATATTGCAAAAACAGTGCTACAATGTCTTGGTGCAGGAGAAATAGGCGAAGCCTATCAAAGTGAAGGGAATAAGACCAGCATGTATGGAACAAGAAGAGTGGGATGGTTTGGACGAGCTTGCGTGCTCTACCATAGAGCTCTCAGTGTCAAACAACTTGCTCTTTAACATTGAGAAGTTGAATTCTACATATGAAATGTGGTGAAGACTTCAGGAATTGTATGCTAAAAAAAGTGCAGCCAACAAGGTTTATTGGCTGAAAAAGTTGATGAACCTTCACATGAAGGAAGGTATAGCCATGTCTATACATTTGAATGAGTTCAACTCAATTTTCAGTCAGCTGATTGCTTTGGATTTCCACATTGATGATGAGTTCAAGGCTACTTTCGTGCTATGCACTTTGCCTAAAAGTTGGGATACTTTCCGGACAACTTTGAGTAACTCAAATGCTCAGTTGTTATATTTTGATGTGGAGAGTTCTTTGCCAATGGAAGAACTCAACATGCAAAATAATTCAACAAACAAGTCTTCTAATGCATTCCACACTAGGGGCATATTTCAGCAAAAGGGCAGTTCTGAAAATAGAGTATGCAGCACGTCTCATGGCAAAAGTGTGGAGTGTCATCATTGTGGCAGGAAAGGGCACTACAAGCAGGATTGTTTTCAATTAAAGAAAGAGAAAGGCAAAAACAAAAACACTGAAGACAACAAGGCTGAGAAAAAGGACAGCCAACATGCAAAGAAAAGTGGTGTGAAGATAGAGGAGGTAAATGTAGTCACTCATGAGAATGACAGGATATGTACTCCTTGTTTCTTCTTTGCGTACACTTGCATTGATTGCAGATTCTGATGATGACATACACACTTGGATACTTGACTTAGGTGCGTCTTTTCATGTCATACCACATCATGAGTGATTTTGTGACTATAATGGTGGTGCACGTGGTGTTTCCACTTGGGGGATAACCATGTATATCAAATTGCAGGTATTGACAGTGTGATATTGGAATTTCAGCATGGCTCTGTGTTTGTTTTGCATAATGTGAGGCACGTACCTCAGCTCAAGAAGAGCTTGATAAGCACGGGGCAGCTAGATGACGAAGGCTATCATATCACCTTTGGGGATAGCAAATGGAAAATTTGTAAGGGCTCTAAAAGTGATACTTTGTATCCTTTGTATATATTTAGTGTGCTATGCACACTCGGATACTTGACTTAGGTGCGTCTTTTCATGTCACACCACATCATAAGTGGTTTTGTGACTACAATGGTGGTGCATGTGGTGTTTCCACTTGGGGGATAACCATGCATGCCAAATTGCAGGTATTGGCAGTATTATATTGGAATTTCAGCATGGCTTCTTGTTTGTTTTGCATAATGTGAGGCATGTATCTTAGCTCAAGAAGAGCTTGATAAGCACAGGGCAGCTAGATGACGAAGGCTATCATACCACCTTTGGGGATAGCAAATGAAAAATTTGTAAGGGCTCTCACATTTTTGCCAAGGGCTCTAAAAGTGATAGTTTGTATTCTTTGTATGTATTTAGTGTGCGTGACCATGTAGTCATCATAACTGAGTAGCCAAGTATTTGTTTGTGCCATAGCTAGTAGGGATATATGAGTCAAAGTGGAATGAAAGTGCTTTCTTGTTTCGGTTATTTGTCTTATTTGAGATATGCTAATTTTGAACAATGTGATCATTGTATTTTTGGTAAGCATGCTCAAACATCACATAAAAAATCTCTCTCTCTAAAGTCTTTACCCTTAGATTTGGTACATTCAAATGTATGTTAGATACTAGGATTATCTCTAGCAGGAAAGAAGTATTTCATTACCTTTGTTGATGATGCCATGCACAAAGTATGGGTTTATCCAATCCGTCGTAAAGATCAGGCCTTGGATAAATTAAACTTTTTTGGGACACTTGTTGAAAATTAAACCAACAAGACATTAAAGTGTCTTCGCTTTGACAATGGTGGGAAATATGTGTCCAAAGCCTTTCAAGACTTTTGTGACAGCAAAGTCTTCGCTATGATACTATCTTTTGGGAAGATCGCATGCACAAATAGCTTGAAAAGATTGAGGAAGCTAGAAGGTTGTATTGTGGGAAGATGTACCGATAGGACAGTAAACGATGCCCGCTAGACAACAGCAAATACCTGCTGTAAATGTCCCTGAAAATGCAGGGAATAATGCTGAAAACGAACAGGAAGATATTGCCTATGATGTACCATAAATTCAATAAGAATAGATGTCTTTGGTACAACTAGAACCAACTGTGCAACATGTTGAACTTGCAGAACAACAAGCTGTTAATGCAGATTTGCAGGTTGAATAGCCAACAAATCTTGATCATTGGATGTGCAGGTCGACCAAAATGCAAAGGCAGTCAAATAGATTTGTTCCTAGTGTCAATTATATGGCTGATTATGTCATGTTGACAGATTTCGTGAGCCATCATGCTTCAAGGAAGCAATGGACAGAAAAGACAGCAAGAATTAGCATAAGGCTATGCTATCAAAGATGGAATCTCTTATGAAAAATTGCACTTGGGATTTGGTGATAGAAAGTGTTGCCATGCAAATGGGTTTACAAAATGAAAGTCACTTCTGGTTCTTTGCTAAGATACAAGGCACAACTGGTTACTAAAAGGTATAAGTAAGAACTTGGAATTGATTTGTTGAAATTTTTTATACAAAAATAACTTTCTTACATGGTGGTCTGCATGAGAAGAGCTATATACAGCAGCTTGAGGGTTTTGTTGCAAAGGGGAAAGAGCACATGGTATGTAAACTCAACAAGAGTTTGTATGGGTTGAAACAGGCACCACGAGAATTGTATCATAAATTTGATACATTTATGCAATCTCAGGAATTCCATAGATCTCAAGTTGATCACTACTTATACACTAAGAAGGCACCTAATGGTAGTCTTATTCTCTTGGTTTTGTATGTGGATGACATGTTGATTGTATGTAGGGATGTTCATGCCTTGGACTCCTTGAAACAAAGCCTACACAGTAGTTTTGGTATCAAGTATCTTGGTGAGGCCAATCATATCTCTATTTGTCACAATAGGAGTATGTTCCTAAGGTTTTGCAACATTTCAATATGGAGGGGGGGAAAGCCATTGGTGTACCGTTGCCTCGTGAAACTTAGTGCACATGATAGCCCTACATCTGATGATAGAAAGGTTGAGATGACCAAGATTCCTTATGCCTCAGCTACTGGTAGCTTGATGTATGCTATGGCTGCCACACATCGTGACATTGCATTTGCCGTGGGAGTGGTTAGCTAGTAAATGGCATATCTTGGCCAAAAGCATTGAGAAGCAGTGAAGGGTATCGTGAGATACCTTAAGGGCAAAAAGGACTTGCGTATTTGCTTTGGGAAGTAGAAGTCATCTGTTGTTGGCTTCACGGATGCAATCTATGGTAGTTATCCTGATTGTAGGAAGTCTATTTGAGGATATGTGTTCATGTTCACAGGGGGAGCAGTCTCTTGGATATCTAGACTGTAAATGTGTGTTGCATTGTCTACTACAAAGGTAGAGTATGTGGCTGCCACTAAGGTAGGCTTTATGGCTTTCATGTCTGGTGAGAGAGCTTGGCATTGTAGAGGTTCCTATCCTCCACTGTGATAGTCAGAGTGCTATCATGCTAGCATGGAATCCTGCCTTTCATGCAAAGACAAAGCACACACAAGTGAAGTATCATTTTATTAGGGATGTACTTGACAGCAAGAGCATTGAGCTTGTTAAGGTACATAGAGATGATAACCTTGCAAACCTTCTCTCGAAGGGTCTGTCAGTAGAGCAGTTTGCTCATTGCCGCCAAATGATGGGGGTTGGATTATGGATAGTATATGTGTGTTTCAGCTTTGTACATGCATAGACTTACCTAATTCTTTCCTCTACCTTTAGGCACATTGCCTTATGGTGGGAGGTTGTTGGTAATAAAGGCTCACCGTGCCTTTTACGGCGTTCGGGTGTGCACGCACCCTTACACATGTACTTTATATATATTATCAAAAACCAAAAGTGGTACACATTGTCATTGTATCCACAACGAGTCTTGCTTCTTTCTCACTCTCTCACTCTCTACTCTGCACTTCCTCTCTCACTATGCATATCTCAACTGCTGCACTCTGTCTCAATCCTTGCGCACTCGTCAACAAACCCGAAATAGGGTCAAAACTAAAAAAATGACCAAAAGTGCCCAAAAGCTTAAAAGATATGCACTAATGTGCCCTCCATCTAAAGTGTCTAAAACACATAAAATGACAAACAAATACAATTACTGCTGTCCTGTACATGGCCTGCCTGTATTGTATAATTTTGCTCCTTTTTTTGAGTGAGTATTTTTTTAGTAGAATTTTACTCCTCTGGAAAAAAGACCAGATTGCTTTGTTCCTGCAACTCCAGCAAGGTCCTCCTTGTCGTTTTATTGAGCCTGTCAAACAAGTCCCTGATATGGACCGCTACTTGAGAAGGTGAGTCATTCTCTAAAACATTAAGCTTACTGTGAATAAGTGAAAAGGAATCATGAACAGAAAACAATAATACAAAAGCTCTTTGTTTCTGATCAAAATAAAATTTATAAGGGAAATTGAGAATAGAAAATCTCTCTTTCTGATCTGTCTACATTTACCATGTGGCCAAACTTAGGCAGATCATTCATGCAATTAAATATATTTTGTTAGTTCTGCTTATCATGCAAGTTGGGAAGATATGTATAAACCAGTTGGCAGTTTTGGTTACCAAGGTTTTTGATATGTTGCTGCAATTTCCATTTGCTGGTACAACTCTTGTTTTGATGTTCAAAGTGTGTGCACATGCAGCCTGTTTCATCAAATAAGGACAAGCCATCAAAGTTGCATAGACGAAAGCATCAGATAGGGTCCCTTTATTTTGATATGAAGCAGAAAGAGATGGAGCTTTTAGAAAGGCGGGCTAAAGGAAATCTTACGAAGTCTGAAACACAGGCAAAATATGGCTGGTAAGGGTGTAGACATGCCTGATTGCATGATGAGATCTGATGTGGACTCCTACAGATTTTAAAGTATGATACCTTGTATGCTTTTTACATTTTTCTTCAAACAAGTTCAAGCTATTTCAAATGTAAAAGTCACTGATCTCTTGAGCAATGGGCCTGTGGTTGTTCTCTCTATGTTCTGTGTTATGTGCTGCAACAAGCTCTAAGCTGTAACATGACGGGTTCTAGGGAAGATGGTCTTTCTTGCTATCTTTGTGCAGTACTTACAATATTCATAAATAGTATTGAAAATGTCTTTGGCTGATCTGGACATATATCTATGGGTGGATGATTTGGATGGGTTGGGGATGGCATGTGCGAGGGAGGGAAAATTTTTTCGAGTGCTCATGTATAGTTGTGTTGGATAATACAGTACAAACATGAGAATGAACCAAATAAGAAATATCTCTAATAGCGGTCTGCTTGATGAAACAAAAGTCTATTTAGTCAGTGTGACCTGGGTCTGTGATCTGGGTCCAACGTATCTGCTACTCTAGGGAGGGAGCACATGTGTCGCTGAAGTATATCTTTGATTTAGATGTAAAAGGTATGGTTGGCACGATGAGACTCTCAATTGGTGAGGCCTCTTGATTGGAAACCAGCCCTCACTGCCTTCCAACATCATCTAAGTACTAGCGCGGTTGTCTTTCGTGTGACTCTTTTGTGGCTGTAGGGGTAGCCCACATTTTTCAAGGTGGTATTTAAAGCCAACATACAGGGTTATTGATTGGCTGCACTAAAGTATCGTATGTTGAACTTGCTTCATGCATAGATGTGATGAAACAAAGGCAGGTCAAAAAGGTTATGAATGAGACAAAGTAGGTTGGGTTGCAGGATTAAGCTTTTGAGGTTTATCATGCTTTATGGCCATGATTGAGCTTTCAGGTGCATGAAGACTGCTATAAGTACATTTTTGGCAGGTGTAAAGAAGATTTTGTTTGTTACATGGACATAGAATTAGAACTGGTAGAGGTTATTTTCATGCTCAGAAAGAATGACCCTTTTGCATCTAAACACGGTTTATCATAAACTCTTTTGTGCATGTGTCTGCTGTACTGCATCAGACACATGCAAATGGGTCCAGTGACATTTCAACACGGTTTATCATAAACTCTTTTGTGCATGTGTCTGCTGTACTGCAGCTCTGCAAATGGGTCCAGTGACATTTCAACTCAGCATTATGTATGCCTTTATACTCAGAATTGGTCAATGTTAATTTTCAGCTTAGAAAGAATATCCCTCTTCTTGGAATAATTGTATGAAAGTTAGTCCCTTGGCTTGATCTTGTTGGATGTTTTCATAGAGGGCCTTTCATCCATCATCATACCAGTTGTGCTAATAATGAGAGATCTATGTGGGTAGGATGTACAAGGGAATGCAGTTTTGGTTGTTTCGTGTGAGAGCCAGGTAAAGTGGTAATAAGTAAGAACAATCTAATTAAATGAAATGCACTTATGACTGGGATTCTCTACAACGTTTAACATCCCATAAAGGAGTATACCACGAAGGGTGTTCTGCTTTGAGACAAGAGGTGGAATGTAGTGTGATGTCTTGGATCGTCAGTGTAATCCAAGGTCATTGCGGAGCACGGTATTAACCATGAAATGTGCTTTGCCTTTAAAGGACTTTAAAAACTAGGTTTTAAGAAAACGTAAAGAGAGCTGGCACTAACTGTCAAACTTGTTTTACCTTCAAAGAACTTTAAATACAAGGTTTTGAGCAGTTCTGGCTCCAAAAGTTGGTGAGACGTAACTAAGTTGCTCCATTAACTGCATCCTACTCCAAATTCAAAGAACATGCAAATCATTAAACATTTAAAAAGTAAAACCATTTTAAAATTTTTATTAAACATTTAGTTGATATTTTATTGGAGTATAAATAGCATAGTTACTTAAGTCTAAAGCTGATCTATGATTAGAGAAACTACTCAATGTTGGTGTTGGTGGAAACAATTTCAATAGGGCAATGCAAGAGCTCAAGTAACAATAGAGGAGCAAGACAAAAGCTCCGTAGCTTTATCATCCAAGGTAACAAGAGAAAAGACGATTCAAAAGATTAGTACCCAAGCCTAGAATGCGTAAGGATGAGGTGTATACAAGGGAAAAATCCTCTTAAAGAGGGGAAGACCCAAGTGGACCCAAGTGTGCATAACTCACTACCATAGGTTATGTTATATATATTTCCTACGAGTGATAGATTAAGTGTAAGGATATGGTGGATCAATCTAGGTAGGGTAAAACGTTGAAGTTAAGTGAAAAGCTTGAAAATTCCTCACGAGTGAGGGCCAATGTGGACAGATTTTTGCAAGTTATCTTGTGTACGTATTATAGACCAAGATGATCTTGCTTGTTGATAGGTGTTCCATACAAAATTGATTGCACTTTAGTGTGCTTTGTGCCAGTATGAAAGGTTGGAATCTTTGCAATCGCCAAATCATTGTTGGATATGATTAATCAATGTGTTAGTAGACATATGTCTTGTATCATCCTCTCTTGCTTGCGAGCCTCACAGATGAGGACATTAGAAGCTTTAACATTCTCTTTGTTTGTCATTTTATGTGCTTTCAGCACTTCGGAGGGAGAGCACATTGGTGCATTTTTTTTGGTTTTTCAGGATATGGGTCCTCAACGAAGCAGCATCCTTTTTATACTGGGTAGTTTGTTTTCCAAGTAGACATCTGTTTGTTTGGTTGTGATTTTGTTTGACCAATGAATTTCTTTGTTGTGTAGCGTTGACCTCTATTCTTCATGGCATCATAACATGTGGATAAATCTATGGTTCTTGCTGCATTTATACCTAAAATACCTTTTCAACACTAGCATCCAGATTTTCTACAGGGCATTAAATTGTTTATGGTTTGAAAGGTTGCATTTACTATAGCCGATTTCTATATATCTATGTTTTCGAGATCTTTCTCTTTTTGCCCTGTGTTAAGTACTTCTCACCTTGGATATTCTTGTTGGCATTTAGTGTACACTAATCTTTTTTTATTAGTAAATTGACGAACCGTGAATAGATGAACATCCTAGTTGCAATACCTTTCGTTTTCTTGCAGGTACTTCTTAAATAATATCTATGGCCAATGTGTATTCTTTGGGCGATTGTGTGGTGCGGGATTGTTGAGATTGACCACCATCCTATCATTCTCTCCCTTCATATTCTTCTTGGGCTTCCAATCATCAATTAGCATTGCTTGACATGTTTTGAGCACGTGCATGTGCTACCCTTTCTATCCACATCTGAGAAGCTAGATGGGACAAACTACCCTCTATGGCCGTGCCAAATCAAGTGTCTCCTTGACACCTATGACCTTTGGGATTTTGTTGCAGTTCCTATACTAGGACCTACTGTGGATCCCCATGATGGTGTGACTTTAGATTCGGTAGTTTTATGGGATTGGTTGAATGCTAGAGCCCACTCTTTTCCCTTTTTTAGCTATGCAAATTCTATTCTCATGCATGTAAGACGTATCCACACCATTGTTGAGGTTTGGACAAGATTGGCGACTCTTTCTCAGATTCAGGATTTTGGGCATTGGCTATCTCTTGAGTTGAGACTATGATGGATTTTTGTCACAAATTCCCCTACACAGAGAGATCACATTGATAGGATGGAGGAGATTTGGGATGAGGTTGCATCCCTTGGTTTGAATATTTCTTTGGAGGATGTAGCTATGATCCTTCTCTCGCATCTTCCTTCACTGACATATGACATGTTCTACACCAATCTTCTCATTTCTTGTAGCTAGGACACTATCACATGGGAGGGGCTAGTTTCATTGGTGCTTGAGAGTAGGATGCGCGTCATAGTGAGACATATTCTAGCATAGCATGTGCTTATAGTCATGCTTATGTGGCATTATCTTCATGTATAGGACTAGCCATGTGGGAAAGGATGTCCCACATGTTCTCATTGTGGGAAGATCTTACGCCTCGAGAAGTGTTGGAGATAATGACCTCACCTTCATCGGGAATGAAGGGTTGATCTACAAAGGAGCCTTTGTCTACCTCTACTTCATCACCAACTATTACAACTGACTTAGTGTTTCCCTTGAGGAGACGTGATGGAGATAATAACCTCACCTTCGTCACGAGTGAAGGGTGGATCTACATAGGAGCCTTCATCTGCCTCTACTTCGTCACCAGCTATTACAATCGACTCAGTGTTCTTCACATTCATCAGGTGGAGGAGCCTTCTTTGCTTGTCTCATCATTTAAGCAACCTTGGCTCATCGACAACAATGCTTTGAGTCATGTTAATCCTCGAGGAGATTTTTTGTAGGATATTTGTCCACATTAGAGGGTATCAACCAGCACTAGAACTTCACCCCTTCCACTTGGGCTTGAGATCAAGCAGTGTAGTGGTTAGTTGTTGCCTCTTGTGGCCTGCAAGATAGCACCTGCAAATTGCGGCACAATTTGCGTTGGTAGCTACTCCAGCTTTCCCCAGCCATCCTACTACCCTCTTGTTGCTCACTTGAGCTTTTGGCCAACCTTGGGCACTCTTTCAGTACTCTTCTCCCCCTTTTCACATTCTTATCCCCGCAGAGAAAACCCTGGAAGATGGACAATAGCTGAATAGTTTGGGTAGCCATGGATTTTTCATCTAGAGCTATCTCAGCTATTAAAGCTCAACTCAAGCCTTTCCACCTTTGAAATCTCGGCCCTTAGGAGCTCCTTCAACTATTCTTGAATACTCTTATTTGGATTGAAGACATGGAGCTCAGCATGGAGGGATTTCTTGTGGGTAGCCATGAAAGCTCCATTTGAAGCTTTCCATTATTGAAGATTAAGGTGCTCGGGCACAAGCACGGGAGTCTCTACTATTAGTGGAAGCATAAAATCCTTGAAGGCTTCATCCATTGGAGTGCTCTAATCAACCAAGCTTGCTTGATGGAGAAATTAGCATCATGGTGGATCATGCTTCATCTATCTTCCCCAAACACTGAAGATGTATATCAATCCAATCTTAATCTCTCATTTTAATCCACTTGCTGAGCTTAATTCCTTTTGTTGTAGAGATTATAGTTGCATATGCTCTCTTAGTTGAATCTTCCATTGTATGCATATTACACACCTAAAATCAGTGACTCATATGCCGTCCAATGCATCATGATTAACTCTTCATCACTTGTTTTTGCTAACATTAACTCTTATGTGATCTTGTATGCCTTGGATTAACCCCAAGTGGATAGTAAGCCATTGTAAAAGGGTAAGTAGCAGCCAGTGAGTCACTGGACTACCAAGGTAAACCCTACCCAAGCTCTTGTTTCATACTTGCATCTCATGAAAGGATCCAATGCTCACTTTCCAATGCACCTCATGCTGATTGCTTGATTAAAAATCTTTGTCATGTATACTTTGGTTGAGAAAAAAGGTGGATGCCAGGCGAGGTGGTAAGCCAAAAGAGAGATGACCCTCCCTTACCACTTAAGACCCTGAAGGGGCACACAATTCGGCCTAGGGGGAACTTTGCCCACCTCCTCGTGATTCAGAGTGCGATACTTGTATGCATGTGCAAGTACACTCCATGGTCACCCCATTCTCAATGAAATACCACCATTTGGACACACTTTCAATGATCATGATACCCATGTATGACACTTGACATGTAGATGATCAAAGGAGATGTATAGCACTAAGATCCACTTATGTAGTGATGATAGAGAAAATGGACATGTAAATGTACTTGGAATTATGCTTAGTATGCCAGGATGCTGTTTATGATGATGCTTAGGCCCCTTAGTCAATGAGCGATTCATATAATACGATTGGAAAATGGGACATACATTGTTTTACCCAAAGTCACTCTATGTACTCTAGCTACCATCGAATTCATATGAGGGAGGATGATGAGATCAAAACAACTTTCAGGACTGATCCTAGACTTTATAATTTTCAAGTGATGCCTTTTGAGTTGCCTAACACTCCCACCACATTTAGGAGCCTCATGAGTAAAATCCTTCATCCCTTTCTATTCAAGTTTGTGCTCGTTTTCCTTGATGACATTCTCATTTATAGCAAGTCACAAGAGGAGCACTTGGCACGTCAAAAGGATGTTTGATATCTTGAGAGAGTATCGACTCTTTGTTAAGGAAAGTAAGTGTATTTTCATGCAAACATCAGTGGACTACTTGGGACACATTGTTAGCAAAAATGGCATATAAGCTAGTCCCAAGGTGTAATGTTTTGTAAATAATTGGTCCACTCCATCCACCACTACTTTATTATGTGGTTTCCTTAGTCTCTCTTCATTTGATAGATACTTCATTAAGCATTATACCACCATTGCAAATCTTTAACTGATTGGGTAAAAAAAGAATCATTCTTTTGGGATGCTACTGCTGATCATATCTTTACGTAGTCAAAGGAAATGCTTACTTCAGCTCTCATCCTCGTATACCCTGAGTTTACCATTCAATGTGATGCTAGTAATAGATGTATTGGTGTTGTATTACTGCAAGAACATGGTGTGATTGCTTTTGAGAGCTGTAAGCTTGATGACAAGGAAATAGAAATGAATGTGTATGACCATGAGATATTGGCCATTCTCTACGCTATTAAGAAAGTGCACCATTACCTATATAGTAGCTGTTTTAGAGTGAAGAGCAACCATAGAGTCCTCCAAGACTTCCTGACTTAGTCTACTTTGACTCCTAAGGAAAGGAGATGGGTGACAACCTTGCAAAACTATGATTTTGACATCTTTCACACTGAAGGCAAAGATAATATTGTGGTCAATTCACTCTCATGGACGTGGGCATCTAGAGCATCCTCCATTTTAGAGTTGCATAGTGATTGGATTGAGGACCTTCAAGAAGCTTATTTGTTGGATGAGGACTTCAGCCACATATTCCAAAAATTATAGCATGGAGCAATGGTTGAAAACTCCCATTATTAGCTCAAGCATAGCCTTATTTGGTCCCATAACAAGATTGTCATCCCCACACTTCTCCCTTCACATAGAAGATCATGGAAGAGATGCATTCTTACCCCACTACTGGTCGCTTGGGTGTTTTCAAAACAAATGATTGGATTGCCAAGAGCTTTCACTAGAAAGGATTATGGAGGGATATCAAGGATTTTGTGACCAAATGTGTTCCATGCTAGCAGATTAAGGACATCATGCTTAGACTCGCTAGCCTCTTGCATCCCCCCTACACTTATCCCTAAAGTGAAATGGACACATATCACCATGGAATTCATTAGTGTCTCCCCATTACCAAGAAAGGATGGAATAATATATATGTGGTAGTTGATCACCTCATCAGGGCTGCCCACTTTATTCCTACTAAGATCCAATACATTAATTCTCAGGTAGCCACTTAGTTTATAAAGTATGTATTCAAGTTACATGGATTACTACAAGTCATAGTGAATGATTGGGATGCTAAGTTTATGAGCAACTTTTGCAATCATTTTTCACATCTATGGACGCCAAGCTTGCTCCATCCAATATATGCCACCCATAGACAAATGACCAGATAGAAAGAGTCAATAAATGGCTTGAGACATACCTACGATACTTTTTCCATGATGTACAACACAAGTGGGATATGTTGCTCCACTTGGCTGAATTTTCATATAACAACTCCACCCATTCTAACATTGGGTTTTACCCTTTTGAGACATTATACATGTATAAGATCCCCCTCCCTATAGCCTTATTCAATGATAAGATCAACCCTCAGAGTAAAGCTAAGTTGGATCACATGTAAGCCCTGCTTCAATAATGCAAAGTGAATCTTCAAAAGGAACAAACCCACATGAAACTCTATGTTGATGAAAAAAGAAGGCATTTTGAATTGCAAGAGGAAGTGTTGGTCCTCTTGAAAGCGCCTAAGTCCCGTTACTCCACTCTCAAAGAAGGAAATAGTAGCAAGCTAGCCCACCATTTCTATGGCCCCTACTACTGGATCCTCAAGAGAGTTGGTGACTTGGCCTGCCGATTAGAGCTCCGCCCTACCACCAAGATTCACAACATGTTTCATGTCAACTAGTTGAAGTCCTTTATTGGCACCTTAGTGGACTGTGGAAGAGTTTTCCCCCATAGATGAAGAAGGTATCATTCAATACATCCCTAAGGCAATCATTGGGCAACAAGATAAACACTTAAGATCTCGATCCATCAAGGAAGACCTCATCAAATGGCAAGGCCTATCCTTGGAAGAAGCCTCATGGCACCCAACAACTATTGTCCATGAATTTCTGCATCATCAATAAGTCACCCAATGGACTGAAGACTAGCAAGTTATGTCCCCTTTTGACCACACCCTACCTATAGATTGCCCACTATTTTAGAATAGTTTTGTACCTGCCCAAATTACAATCATGTGCTTCCTACATGGGTTGAAAGTACATGTCACAAGCTCCATTTCCACATGTAGCACGCCCCATTTGGAGCAATCTATTAAAGCTTATGGTAGATTTACCCCAACAGACTTGGAGTGGACAACATGCTGTCCATAGTCTTCACTTGCCCATTTTCATTGTAATGCGTATCAGGGTAGTACTCTACATCCCACTCCTTAACCCCTCTAGTTGTCTTTTGTTTTTTAGGGAAATTTTTTTAAGGGTAGGGATGGAATGTAACGAGCGGGATACGCAGGAGCTAGGGGTTAGACACCTAGTCACACTAACTGGGGTATATAAGGTGTAAGAGACCCAATTTAGGGTATCCATATATTATCAAGAACCAACTCTTCCCTTCATCTCTAGCTTCCATGACTTCCTCCTTCTTTCTCCTCTCTTTCATGTCTTTCTCTCTCCTTTTCTAGTCTTTCTTCTTCTTCTTCTTCTTTCAGTTCTCCTCTCTCCTCTCAACTTCATTCATTACAGTTATTACAACGAAATATTAAAAGGTATGCTTATCACTGTCAAAAGGTATGCGAGTGTGTGTATATTATTACAATACAAGATCAAAAGGTATACTTATCACTATCATAAGAGGTAAACAGATTACTTATGTATGCGGTGTGTGTGTGTGTGTACACAAATGTGAATAGAAATGTAGATATAGAGCTAAGTAGTATGTGTGTGTCTATATGTGTGTTCTTATCTATGTGCCTTTGTTTCAGATAGCATGTGCATGTTTAACCATAATGCCAAATAATTAAAAAATACATAATGTCTATGTGTGTGTGTGTGTGTGTGTGTGTGTATACAACAAGGTTGAAGAATAAAATGTGTGTGCATGTACCCACCCTATATGTATTTAAAATAGAGAATTATTCATAAAACAAAGTATCTAAGATAAAGAGAAAATTTGGATATGAGTATGTATGTGAGTGAGTGATTATATGTGGTTCAAGTTTAAAGAAGAGGGTCATGTACTAATTTTCTGTGTGTGTGTGTGTAAGAATGTGTGTAGAGACATGCAAGTGTTTAGAAAAAAAAAGTAAAGAAAAGTAGAGAGAGAGAGAGAGAGAGAGAGAGAGAGAGAGAGAGAGAGAGAGAGAGAGAGAGAGAGAGAGAGAGAGAGAGAGAGAGAGAGAGAGAGTGTGTGTGTGTGTGTGTGTGTGTGTGTGGAATAAGAGGAGACCAACCATACCTTGTATACTCTAGCCTAGAAATCAAGTGATTATGTTTTCTATCATCAGTGTGGATGTGATAGTGCATCTAGAGGTAGGGCCTCACATACCTATTGTAAAGGAGAGGACTCTTCTACTCATGGTCATGGTTCTACATGTTATAGAGATTATATCCATAAAGGTAGGGGAGGAGCATAGTTTTGTAGCTATGGATGCGCAACTCATTCACTTAGAGATGGTGCATGTGTATCAAGGAAGAGGAAGATTGGAATATGGTCGCTATGTACTTGGTTAAAATGGTGTTGGTTATGTATAGAGAGGTGGATCATCTTCCAAAGATCACCTTTTTTCTATAGAGCATGTACTTGGTACAAGCATCTCATGATGATGTTTGGTTTTAGGAGTCAAAAGCCACAAAGTATATGACAGTCACACATCATGCAAAATGGTTCAATACAAAATAAAATATAAGAACCAATGAATATGTTACCATAGGGGATGATACAATGCATAATCATACACATATTAGGAGTGTGTCACTTCTTAAGAAGGACAATATAGCAAATAAGCATGTTGATCTACAAAATAGTCACAACCACTAACCTAGCCAAAAACAAAATTCCCAATTAGAACTAAACTCTGATAAGACAATTGTATCAAAGAGCACACTCGAGCCACAAATTTTTTGATCCAGATAGGTATAATCTACTATACCTAAACCTTTCCCCAGGATTAAAACCCATGTTAGATTTTCAAAAACCATAGAGATAGCAAAGTAATGGTACAAAAGAAGGATCTACCTATGACTAAATGCTTTAAACAAAAGGACAATATAATGACCAGAATATCAAGACTCTTTGACTAAGCTATTATAGGTGTATTGTCTCACAACCAAGAAATATTCACCACAATAGCGGTGACTTTGGAAGAGCAAGAATGCATCTTGAGTTGTCACCCCATGATCATCCAAGAACTATTAACAATTTTTTCAAAATGCTCAAGTGAACTTGCTAGATTGATCCAATCAAACCACTCAAAAATCTACCTAAGGGGCATGGAGGAGTTATAGGACTTGGAAAGAAAGTAGAAGATACCCATTAGAAAGGAGATGGTACACCATTGGAGGAGCTTCACTTGCACACTTTAAAATTCATCATATGCCAACTTCTAAACAAAGGCGATTGATAAAGGCTTGTAAATGTGATCATACAAATGTCACTCCCACTTCCCCTAAAGTCGAATGGAAACCTTGCAAAAATTACCCTTGAATGAGAAATTCAACAACACCCTCTACTATATAAGGTCTTTAATGATGACGAAGAGTTGCATAGGCTAGTGTCAAGAAGGACCTATTTTTTATGCAATTATCTATGTCTTATTTCTTGCATGCATCTCACACATTTTATGATAAAATCCCATTCATTTGGGCATAAATCAAAACCTACTCCTTTCATTATACATAATATAATCTTAATCTTTAAAAACACCCATGCATGAAAGAATTGTGTGATCAATGCAAAAGGTGTTTAAAGTATTATGTTTTTTAACTGGGGGGGTCAATTGAAGTCATCTTAAATGGATTAAAAATTTTGAAATTTTGGTTTGAGATATGGAAGAAAATGCCCTTAATATTTAACTTTTTTATCTAGTGTGCAAATGGCACAATAGTATGTTGAGATATCGAGCTCCACTTGTGATACGCCAGGGTGACCGTTGTGTATTTATGTCACCGACTTGTCAGTTGCAGACGCGGTTGGTACACTGCCCATGAATAATAGCTACATGACAGCTATCCTTATCTACTCTAGTTCGTGGCTCAGTTAGTATGCCACCTTAGTTAGTTGAGTTTGGTTTGAGACCCATATATAGGGTTCTTCTATTTCTTTGTACTAGAGTTCTTTTGGCTTCCACAACTAAGAAGAGGAAAACTGTTTTCAGTCTCCACCCTTGTGTGTATTCCCCCATTGTGCAAGCAAGAAAGCTACAAGTGAGACTCCTTCCTTCTCTCCCACAATCTTGACATGGTATCAGAGCCTTGTTCGTGGTAAGGAGCTCAAGAAAGCAAGCCAAGCTCGCGGTGTTCTGGTAAGAGGAGCAGTGTTGCTTTCATTTTCTGTTTTGGGAGCAGATCTCTGCAGGTAGCACAACCGGAAATTGCAGGAGTGCATTGTCTCAGGTTGAGACGCCTTTCGCGGTGAAACAAGAGGGCAATATATGCTGCGGGACTGGGCTTTAGCCCTTGGCGACCTTGTTTTTTTGATTTGAGGCCATTTCGGGGCCTGTTTTGGAGGCGGAAGTTTTCTGCACGCACTCAGGAAAAGGCCCAGTTTTATGCTGTGCAGCCACTATTCTACAGGTCGGTGAAAAGTTTCTGTAGAAATTGCATCGTATGCTTGTGCGCAGAGACATTGGGAGTTACAGAATGCTGAGTGTTGAAATGACTTATTTTTTGGCTGATTTTTGTTGTTTTTGAGAGTTGAATGGTTGATTTTATGAGATGATTGATTGATTTGGAAGTGGTTTGAGAGTGTTTTGGATGATAATGATTGAGTTTTGGAAGATCATGATGTTTGTTGGTGGTTCTGTGATGTTCTGATAGGTTCTGTATACCTTCTGTTTTGCTCTGTTTTGGTCTGTTTTGTTCTGATTGTCTTCTGTAAAGAGGGATGGAGTATTGATTGATGAAGAATGAGATATTGTGAAAGTTTATTGAATAGTTTTTGAGAGTTTGGAATGGTTTGAGAGTGAGTTATGTGGTTTTGATGACCTTCTGTAACCTTCTGTAGGTCTTCTGTAGAGCTTCTGCTTCTGTTCTGTACTGTAGCTGTTCTGGTACTGTTCTGTATGCTTCTGTAAGTGTTCTGTGGAATGTATGTGTGACTTTGGGAAAGTTTTCTAGCCTTGGAAAGAGGTGAATACAAGTGCAAAAGAGCTGAAAGAAGTGGAAGAAGTAGCTGCCAAAGACTCAAGTGAAGACTAGAGTGAAGTGACAGTAGTGAGCTATGAAAGGACACTGTAGTGGCTCTGGTGACTCTTCATATCAGACATACCTCTTGGGAGGGGTATCCACGATCTAAGAAGGATTATTGAGAGTGATTTTGAGAGATTGTAGTGAGGATATGATGTATTATTGATGGAGAGAGAGAGAGAGAGTCAGAGATAGCCAATTCTATCAAAATGGAGTGATTGTATATGAGAGATTGAGAGAGAAGACTATGAAGACATTGAAGATGAATACTATGTGATGTATTTCCATTCAAAGATGGTGTATTCCTTTGTTTTCTTTGTTCTATTGATGGATTTTGTGAAGATATTGAAGAATATGGTTGATTCTATTAAAATCCGTGGGAGATCTACATGATGCTGCATGAAGATTTGTTGTGCTTGGTGTTCTTTTCTTCATTGTGATCATATAAAACATGATAAACAAGCTTGTTGATGTTACAAGATAGATTTTCTTACAAGAGAATTCCCTTTTTCTTGGTTTTCCTCTTGGGGCTCCATGTTTTTGGTGCGTAGCCGGGGAAGCTTGCCATCAACAAGCACCAGAAGAGGCTGAAAATGAAGGAAATGGCATTGCCAAGAAGAGAAAAATTCAATGGATGTTTGTAAAGTTCCTTCTTCCATTGAAGAGTTGGAATTCCTCATAATCAAAGCCACTTTCCACAAGAATTTCATCCCACAATGGCGGAAACACATCACCATCATGATGCATGCTCTATGTGGTGGACAGTTTCCTCTTCCTATTGAAGCAGCAGAAACTTGCATCTTGGTAGCAAACTGTTTGGGAACAAACTGAAGAATAGAAACGGAGAGAATGACCATCAATGGAAGATTTGGCATTCATTGAGAAGTTTCCAGACAGCATCAAGTGGGAGATTGTGAAGAAGCTTCAAGAGTCTTGGTCTGTAGAGGTTCACAAAGACAAGAAGGAAAAGAGTTGGAATTTGTTCGTGGATGCTCAACAGCAAGATACATGGGATGCTTGGTGTACTGATAATCTTCTGTTTGTTCAATTAGCAACCCACTGGAAGTTGGTAGACAGAGTGTTTTTCACAACATACACTGTTGAAACCATCAGAAGCTGGCATTACTATGATGATGGCACCACCACAATGCTTAGACGTATGCATTTTGACACCTTCAGAACCGAATACCTTCCTCTGTGCAGTGGCATGAAAGCAGAATTCAGGGACGTTGAAAAGAAAGAAGTAGAAGAAATGTTGGCAAGAGAGTCCTACAGAGACTGAAGTCTTCTGTTAACCCTCTATGGAGTACTAACAACATAGTGGAGCCAACCCCCTGATGAATGACGCAATAAAGAGGCAAGCATTAGAACGAGTCCAGAGGTACGTGAGAAGAGAGAAAGCAAGAATCAGAGCCGAGAGCGAGCTCGCAGCAGAAGCTGCCCTTGACACCCTTGCGGAACTCTTTACAGAAGTCCCAATGGCACATCAAGCCCTTCCTCCTCCTGTTGGAGGTCCACTTCCAAGCCAGATCCGTCCTGGAAATATTGATGACAGGCCAGCGAATGTAGTTCCATTGCCAGTTTTTAAGGGAGAGTACAATGAAGACCCCGATCTTCATGTAGCAGAGTTTATGGTAGCATGTGTGGCTAACAATGCCAGAACCCCTGAGCATTGGCTAGCAATATTCCCCGCCACTTTCAAGGGCGCGGCGTTTCAGTGGTATGAGAGACAAGCAGCAGGAACTTTTGGCATATGGGACGACCTGAAGTTGGCCTTCCTCACTAAATTCAGGCGTGAAGGTTTTGAAGAGCGGATGAGAGAGGAATTTATGAACCTAAGTTAGTCTTCTGGAGAAAGAGTGGAAGCTTATGTCTCACGAATGGAATCCATCCTGAAGAGATGGACTAACCATAATCTAGATGATGGCATTCAGAAGGGAGTGTTTCTCAGAGGATTACAACCAGAAGTCCGTAAGTTTGTGGAGCTGCAAAGACCAGCCACACTGCAAGCTGCAACAGAAGGTGCAAGACTGTACGATGAAGTGGAAGCTCGATTGGCGATGAATACAGGAAGAGGAATCCTACCTCCCCTGATGCCAGGAATGATGTATCCACCAAATGCAGTCCTAGGGACTGTTCCCTACCCCTACCAACAGATGCCCCCGGTATCATAGTACAGTGCACCAAATCCACAGTGGCCACAATCCATGCCTCAAATGATGGTTCAACCACAACAACAATGGTCCCAACCAATTTCCTCAATGACAAATCAGCAGCAACAGTGGAATCCTACCAACTGGAGCCAACAACCAACAGTTCAAACAGGAGCTCTGAATAAGAACCAGAACAGAGACCCCTCTGTACCAGCCCAACCCGTTTATGCAGTGATTACAGAGACTCCTCAAAACCCTCCTGCCAGTACGTCCGGAGGAGAAAGCTTGAAGGATTATTTATCCAACTCAGTTGCAAACATAAAAAAGGAGTTGATGGATGTGATTACAGAACAACTACAGACGTTGAAAGTGAATACCGCTAGAATATCCAACGTTGCAGGAGCAGGAAGAGATGTGATGCGGTCAAATACTTGGTGTGGTAAGTGTCATCAAGCAGGCCATTTAGCCATTGAATGTACACGAAAACCAACCATCCCTAGAGCCTTCTGTTCCTACTGTTTGCGGAAGAACCATACAGAGGACATTTGCTCTTTGAAGGAGATGCATGATAGGAGAAGAAAGGAAGAAGACGCAAGATTTAACTTGCTGGAATCCAAAATGACAACACAGGATATTGGACCCAAGCCTAGAGAGTTTGGTTCTAATTTCGGACCTAGAAGATTTCCTTCCCAAAGTTACAGAGGAAGACAGTCTGGTGGTGGTCAGAGATCAGAAGTGGAATGTTACAGATGCAGAGAAAAGGGACACATTTCACCAAATTGTCCAAATCCCAGAAGGTCAGTGGATTACAAGCCCTTATGCAGTCGATGCAAAGGAGAAGGCCACACTGCAAAAGACTGTCCAAGCCCAGCCCCAGTGAAAAACAGTGCTACTAATAGTCCAGCCAAGGCCCAAGAGCCTACCTCCAATTTGGTGGAATTGGAAGTTGCTGCCATCACGCGTGCAAAGCAGAAGGAACCACCTATCCAGAAAGAAAATAACCCTCCTGCCAGAACAGTGAAGTTCAGTCTTCCACTAGAAGAACAGAACAGAACAGAGCCTAACAGTGCCGTACAGAGCACTACAGTGCCACAGAGAGTTACAGAGACAGTTACAGAGACAGGACCAGAGGTCCAGGAGACAGAAGAGGAGGAAGTGCCACAAGTGGCAGAAGAAGTTCCTGTAATTCCTCTGTTGGAAGAAAAATGGAAAATGAAAATGGGTGTTGCCCCATTCCCTAACCGATTAGAGAAGCTAGTGGATCCTATTAAGGAATACGATCTAGTTAGAGATCTAGATACCTTTAAACCAAACCTCACATTTCGACAATTATTGATGTTGTCTCCCAGTTGCCGGAAAAGGTTCAAAAGTATACTGACAAAAAGACGTGGTTTAAGGATTGCTCCCTCAACAGCAACAAAATCCAACAAGGCTCCAGAGCCTGTAAAAGAAGTGGATGTGGCTAATGCTTTCCTAGATCCGGGTAGTCCAGAGACTGGCGTGTGGATAGAAGGCTGTTTCATTGCAAATGCACTGATTGATGGTGGTTCATCAGTAAACATTATGACGGATGTGACAATGAAGGATCTAGGCCTACAAGGTGTGCAACCCACCCAATGGCTCATCAGACTGGCGGATCGGAGTAGAATCAAGCCTTTGGGCATTCTTCCATATGTGAAGACTACAGTGGCTGGAACAGATTATTGGCTAACCTATCTGTTGGCGAAGCCAAACTCTTATGGTACATCCTATGCTCTGTTACTGGGCAGACCATGGCTTTTTGAAGCCAGAGCAAGGACAGATTGGTTCAAAGGAACCTTGACCTTGGGTAGAGGACCCAACAAAGTGGTGCTGAAACTGTATGGTTCTCAAAAAGGACATGGATCCACCTCCTTGGAATTTTCTTCTGACTCCCCTAATGAGGCTACAGATGGAACATCAGCAGACGAAGATGCTGTCAAACAGATCCTTCCCAAGAAAACAGTGGCACATTCCTTAACAGTGGATACTGTAGGCCGACTTCCAAAAGATGCCAAGCCATTATCAATGGGTGAATACTTCCTGCCTGAACCGGGCATGACTTCTAAAATCACTTCTGACAGTGAGATAGAAGCATGGATGTACTGCTCTCCCTGTTACATGGCCATAGTAGAACCAGAGACAGAGACAGGAGAGGAAACAGAGAATCTATTCTTCTGTTACAGAGCTCCTACAGAGACAGAAGCAGAAGCAGAAGCAGAAGCAGACGCAGAAGCAGAGACAGAGACAGAAGAGGATGGATATGATATGGACGAAGAAGATTATGAAAGTGAAACGGAAGAATCTATCCCACCTGAAGAGGATATATTTAGAGAAGAAGTTCCAGAAGCTTCAGAAACAGACGAGCTCATGCTACGGGACAGAATGGTGATGGTACCATTTGGCCTGGTAAATGGATCTTCTCATATGCAAAACCTTTATAAGAAATGGATTAAGAAGAACAAGCCGTCTTTCAAGAGTGGCTCCTGCCGTCCTAACCCATCCTTGCCGAAGAAAGATGATGATGATGCACCGTGCCAACAAGCACCAGTCCCACAAACCCAATAGGCATCAGAGGGTCCCTGTTATGTGACGTTCCTGGATGTGTCATCTTCGGAAGATGAGTCTTCAAGCCAAGAGGTAATTACTTTTGAAACCAAACCTGAAACGGCTCTAATCCCATTCCAACATCTCAAGGAGCAACCTAAGTCTCCACCAAAAGAAGAAGTTGGTTCTAGTGGGACATCAGAAGAGGACACCACTCCCTTGAAGGAGTCTGATCTGTACCCAGAAGCAGTCCGCAGGACCTTCATCCATGAAGTAGAAGGTGAAATGCAGTTAACCTTTGTGGATGCAGAAGGCACTGAATGCCACTTGAAGGTGGGTAGCAGTCTTCCAGAAGAGGAGTTGTCAACCTTGTACAACTTGTTGAAAGAAAATTTGGACGTGTTTGCATGGTCTTACAAAGACCTAAAGGGGATTGATCCCACAATATGTCAACATCATATTGACTTGGAGCCTGATGCCAAGCCAATACGACAACGACAGAGGTGAATGAACCCGAATTATTCCACATTGGTGAAAGCGGAGCTGCTGAAGCTTCTGGAAGCCGAATTCATCTATCCAGTGGCAAATAGTGAATGGGTTTCACCCATCGTGGTTGTACCCAAGAAGAATGGAAAATTGCGAATATGTGTGGATTTCCGAAAGCTTAATTCCAAGACAAAGAAGGATCACTTTCCTATCCCTTTCACAGACCAACTGTTGGACACAGTGGCAGGACATGAACTTTATTCCCTTCTGGATGGATTCAGCGGATATAACCAAGTCCAAATCGCGGAAGAAGACCAATCTAAAACAACCTTCACCACAGAATGGGGGACCTACACTTACCGAGTGATGCCATTTGGACTCTGCAATGCCCCTGCTACTTTCCAACGAGTCATGATGGCCGCATTTCAAAATCATCTGCATGACTTCATTGAAGTATATTTGGATGACTTCTGTATCTATAGTTTGATCCGTGAACACTGGGAACACTTGGAACAATGCTTTGACCGATGCCGGGAGTATGGGATTTCCCTCAACCCAGACAAATGCATCTTTGGGGTCTCTTCTGGAGTTCTGTTGGGCCAAATTGTCTCTGCATAAGGGATATCAACAGACCCCGCAAAGATTGAAAAGATCGCAGCTCTGACCGCACCCACCAACCTCAAACAGTTGAGGGGATTCCTAGGCCATGTGGGTTACTACAGACGGTTCATAGCTCATTTCGCAACAAAGGCAACCTCCTTGCACAAGCTTCTGAGGAAAGATGCAGAGTTTACTTGGACGGCGAATGTGACAAAGCCTTTCACACTTTGAAGCAGTGTCTGATTGAGGCACCCATTCTGCAACCTCCTCATTGGACGAAAGAGTTCCATGTACACACTGATGCATCTATTGAAGGATTAGGCGCAGTCCTATGCCAAAAGGGCTCCTCGAAGTTGGATCAACCGATCTATTACGCAAGCCGAAAAGTCACTGATAAGGAACGGAACTATACAGTGACAGAGCTAGAGTGCTTGGCAATGGTGTTTGCCTTGGAAAAGTTTCGCCACTACCTCCTATCTACCCACTTTAAATTTTATGTGGATCATGAGGCCCTGTCCTTTTTGATGAACAAAGCGGATGTGAAAGGACGAATGATGAGATGGCTCCTTTTATTCCAAGAGTTCGACTTTGAGGTGATTACTAAGCCTGGTCGTTCCCAAATTCTGGCTGATCATCTGTCGCGTATCCCACAAATTGCAGACGCGGAGCAAGATGATCCAGACCTCCCTGATGCTTCCCTATTCTTGGTAGAAACTGTAACTCCCTGGTATGCAGACATTGCCAATCTGCTAGCAACCCAACAGTACCCTCCTGGTATCTCTGGTCGGGAAAGGAAGAAGCTCATGCTAGAATCAGCCCCCTACACCCTGCTAGGTGGTACACTATACAAGAAAGGCAAAGATGAAGTGCTCCGAAGATGTGTTGCAGGAGAAGAGATTGGGATTGTTCTGAAGGCTTGCCACGACGAGCCATGTGGAGGTCACTTTGCAGGAGAAGCTACAGCCAGGAAGGCTCTACTAGCAGGTTGTTGGTGGCCTACCATTCACAAAGATTCCTATGATTACTGTAAAAGATGTGATGCTTGTCAAAGAATGGGGAAACCCACCAAGACAAGTGCCATGCCACTGCAACCTATCCTTCCTTTGAAGCCGTTTGAGAAGTGGGGTATTGACTTCGTAGGTCCGATCGATCCTCCTACCAGAAGGAAACAGAACCGATACATCCTCGTATGTACAGATTATGTCACAAAGTGGTGTGAAGCTAAAGTCCTCAAGCGGGATGATGGTAACAGCATGGCCCTGTTCATGTACGAGAATATCATCACCCGTTTTGGCAGTCCCTAGAGCTGGTAAGTGATAGAGGCACTCATTTCCTTAACAAAGTCATGGAAGAGTTGACAGAGTTGTATAAGATCCGCCATCGCAAGTCCACTCCCTATTACCCCAGAGCCAACGGCCAAGTCGAAGTCACCAATCGCATCCTCTTCTCGATTTTGACAAGAACAATTGCCGCACATCGTCGTGATTGGGACGATCGACTTACAGAGGCCCTCTGGGCGTACAGAACCTCCCATAAAGCAGCAACGGGACAGACACCTTTCCAGTTGGTGTATGGTACAGAAGCAGTTTTTCCTGTTGAACTGGAATTGCCCTCTTTGAGAGTGGCTATCAAAGAGCGTTTGGGGGATGATGATTCACTGCAACGTCGTCTCCTGCACCTGGAATGTTTGGACGAAATTCGTAGGATGGCTCTACAGTGCATGGAAGCCACGCAAGCTCGACGTAAGGCTTACCATGATAGCTTCATCAAGCACAAGGAGTTCAAAGAAGGTGATTTGGTCCTAGCCTATGATTCACGCTTTGGCAAGTTTCCTCTTAAGTGTGGGGATGCGTCCCTGCGCGTCTACATTGTATATCCTCAGCATATGCCTCAACCTGCTCATGCATGTCTGCCATGCCTTGCTTTTACCTTGATGGGGTCCTTTCCCACCCACCCGTTTATGTTCCACCCACCCTTGGGGCTGTTCCCTTGCAGTTTTCCTTCATTCCCTGATTTTGAGGTCCTGCCATGTGAATGCACCCTACGTTCACCGAAGTCCAAATCCAACCTTATAGCCTTGTTCCTCCCTTTGAACTGATCATTTTTCCTTTTTACCTACCCTTGTTCGGGTGCACAGTTTTTGCGTTATTAATTTTTAAAGCATTTTGCACAATTTAGCCGGTTTTCCATGTGAACGCGCTTTTCTTGCTTCGGAACCATGCTCTGACGTCATAGCCCGGCCAACCACTTTTCCCCTGACATTTTTCCTTTTTATTTTGCATCATTCCGATACACGGTTTGTCCATTATTAATTTTCCGGTTTTTTACGACTTTTTCGTGCGTCTTTTTGACATTTTTCCATGTGAACCTACCCTCTTTGCATTGAAATTCCAATTTGATTTGACAGCCGTGTCTCCTATTCCTTTCCCCACCTTTTTCCTTTTTCCTCCACTCTCTTTCGACTTTCGGATTTTTACTTATTAATTTTTAAATATGTTTTCGGGAGTATTTTTGGTGTTTTTCGCATGTGAACTCTTCCTACTTCCACTGGAACTGCGCTTTAACATGATAACCCTGCGCCACTCCTTCCTGCAGACATTTTTCCTTCTTACTGCATGTTATTCCGGTGAATGGTTTGTCCGATATTAATTTCTAATCCCATTTTCAGGGTTGTTTTTTGGGTTTTTCCCATGAGAACACGTCTTATCTCCATCGGAATTATGTTTTGAGGTGATAGGATTGTCGGGCACATCTTTCTGCACAGTTTTCCTTTTTTCTGCACCTCGTTCCGATGCACGGATCTTTCGATATTAATTTTTAAATGCGTGTTTTGGTTATTTTTTGTGTTTTTTGCACGTGACCGCCCTTTACCCCTCCCGGAACTTTCGTCATATATTTTCCCTATTTTTCCCCTGTCGTCCTGCCCACTTTTTGTTTTTACACTATTTCGTTTTGACGTCCGGATTGGGAGTTATTAATTTTTCTTTATTTTTACGTGTATTCGCGCGCCCGTTTTGCGCGTGAATGTGCCCTTTTTCGATTTTACGCGTCCCCACGCACCCCGGTCGTGTCCGCATAACCCCTACCATCATCCCGGTGCCATTTCAATCCCGTCACGGCAAATTTTTTTACCCCGCCCCGCGCACGTGCGCGGGACGAGGATACGCCCCCTCTTGACACTACCCAACCCCTTGGCCCCTGCCCAACCACCCTGCCCACCCCAACCCCTTGCCCATGTCCACCCTCCCCTACCCCTGCCCACCCCCCTTGTCTCTGCCCATCCTCCCCCCATGTCCACCCTCCCCTATCTCCCCCCTACCCTCCTTTCTCTCTCCCCGTCCCCCAACCGTCTCCCTCTCCCTCTCCCTCTCCCTCTGCGTTCTTTCCCTCCCTCCATCTCTTCTCCTCCTTCTTCACCCTCCCCTCCTTCTCCTCTCCCTCCCCTCTTCTTCCTCTCCTTTCCCTTCTCCTCTTCTTCCTTCCCTCCTCCCCTCCCTCCTCCACGCCTGCGCCGCCCCCGTGTAGTCCCTGCCTCGCTCTCTGCCGTGCCGCCTGCTCGCGACGCCTTCCGCGCCGACGCCGAGACGTTGTCCCCCCGCCGCCGTTCCCCAACCGTCGGACGCCACTGCGAGACGCCGACCCGCCGCCGACCAGCTGCCTTGCACCGCCCCGCCGTCGCAGCGACATGCTCGGCGCCGCCGTCGTCCACCGTGCCCTACCCTGCTCCCTGTCGACGACGCCCTAGTCCCCGCCGCTCCTCCTCGCCGTGACGTGCCCCTGCCCTCGCTGCTGTCCAGGGCCGACATGTCAGCGGTCGCCTGGCCTCGTCAGCTCCAACCGCCAGTCGCCGTGCCATGTCGCCTTCGCGCCGCCGGGCCTCGTGCCTTTCTCGCTGACACGTCAGCCTCCTGCTCCAGCCTCCCGCCTTCCCTCCTATTCAAACCCACCCCCACTAACCCCCCTTCCCACCCACTAAGCCAAACCCCCCCGTAACCCCCACACATGCCCTTGTTCCCCCCAGTTCACACACATAGCAACCCTCCCACCCCCATTACCCCACCCAAGCCCCCAGTCCCACACCCACCCCCCAACCTCCCTGCAAACCCCCCTTCACACACCACTAACCCCCACCGTTTCTACCCCTCATTCCTCCCATACCCATCCCTCAAACCCATTCGCCCCCTACTCCCCTTAACCAGCTTTCCCCAAAATCCTCGTTGGCTTCACCTCCCGTCCCTCGACAGTTGTTCGTGTGCGCACCAGCGTATGTGTAATGTTCGCGCGGGAGTATTTTTTTTTAAGCTGTTGTTCACGCGCGGGACGCGCGTTTGACTTTGCTGATTGAGGTGGTGCGTGCTGGTTCATGCATGCGAGCTGTCACGCGTGTCCGGGTATTCCTTTTGCTATCTCGTATATCATTTTTTTTAAAAAAAACAAAAAACATCCGCACCTCCATTAAACACACTTCAAATTAAAATCAATCATCATAAATGAATTTGACAACGCGAAAGGAAAAAAAACAGAAAAAAAAACCCAAACAAACAACCAACACAACCTCATTTTAAATTCGTAAAAACTACCCCAAACACTTCTTTTAAAAAATTCTAAAAAATTCCTCTCACCCCCCTTGACCTTTTTCCATTCCTTTTTCACTTTACAATATTTTTACACATGGAACACATATTTCCAAATAATTAATGAATTTACAAAAATACACACAAAACCAAAAAGAAAAAACACACAACCCTTGCCCAATACAAAATAAATCATTACAAACCACTTTACATTCTGAAAAAATCCCATGGCCATATTTTTCTCAACTTGTACATTTCAGATAAAATTATTTTTGCCCATTTTAAAATTCCAACCTCTTTTCAAATACCCAAAAATGTGATAAAAATTCATTAAAAATACTCAAAAATTCCCAATTAATTTCTGAAAAATTCCTAACCCTTTCCTTCCCATTTTTATTTATTTTTGGCATATTTTTCTTAGCTGTCATCATATTTTCTTTCACATCTAAATTCTTTCACACTAAATCACACACATCCATAACATTTAAAACAAAAAACGACCTTTTTCATCCAACACCCCAACTAACCGTCTCGAAACCCAAATCCAGATATTTTTGGATTGAGAAGCGCGCATTTCTGCATTACATACACACCCCTTCCAGGTATTTATTTTATGTGCTTTATTTATTTTCATTTCCCCCTTAATCACCAATTAATTGTTAAAATGAACTCTTTATTCACCCACAGTTTCCACGCACATTGGCGCTCAACATACACATTCTTTTTAATTAAAATAAACCCGCCGTTCACTTAGCACGCGCTACGTGAGCTACAGAGGCACTTTAAAATTTTAATTAAAATAAACCAGCCGTCACATGAGCACGCGCTGGCAAAAAAGCGCTCCACATCACCTTAATTTGTAATCAATGAATTGCATTTAGAGACCCGGTCGGGTATCGAAGTCCGGGAATCGCATAACTGCACCGCTTCACCTAATAATTGGTAATTTAATTTATAATAAGGAACCGCCGTTTTCTTGCTAAGGTTTATCACCTAATAAAAATTCACCCGTTTTTAATAATTTATTAAAATCAATCCTTCATTAAATTAATTCCCCCCTCACTGCACTTACTTCCCTTTTTTAATGAACCGTTTCGTGGGATGGGTATGCGCAGTCATTAGCGTTATTTTCCATGGTCCAGTCTTGGTTTATCACAGATGTAGTATTGATATGTGTCGGATATGGTATTATTTTGGTTTCCTATCTTTGTTACGGTTACGCGTACGGTATGCAGTTTTTTTTTCTTTTCTTGCCTGATACGGGGTTCTGGGTGTTTGTCTGATGCATCGCATGAAGCTTTCGGTCGCATTTGTCTCAAGGTCATGTCGAATTTTTTCTAGGATGTGGTTTGCTTGGGGTTAGTTGGTCGTGTCACGTTTTATTGGTTCTTCTCTTATCCTTGGTTTTTTGTATGTTGCTTTGCAGGCATTCTCCTTGATTGTCTGTGTTTGTGGTGTGTGTGTAACCATCTGAATGGCGCCTTCTCATGCTCCTCCCCCTATCCAGTACGTCCCATTAGTTAGTAGGGATTACTCTTCCCTACTTACTTTTGAGCCTCTCACGAAGGCGGGACTTGTTGCTTTTGTGGCCACTCCTTTTCCATTGCTTCCCGAGGATCCGTCGTTATGTGATGAGTTCCTGGCCTCTTACAGCAAGAAGACAGGCGTAGTCCAGGGCATGTCTATGACTTTGACATCTCGAGGCTTAGGGAAGGCTCTATCTCTTCCCTTCAAAGGTGAACCTTTTGTGACCACTCGTCAGCTCTTCTCTAATGAAGAGATTCTAAAGTTGTTGCAAAAGCAGACAAGGGAAATCCTCGATGTTAAGAAGGTGATCAACTCTTCAGGAGTTTCCTTTTCTATGATCACTGATCCCGTATGGAAGATGATTTGTCAGTTTCTCCAGGACAGGTTTATGCCTGCCAAAACGCCATCCCACTATTTGTCCAAAGAGCTTTTCACAGCTTCCAGGATGGTGTTGAAAGGAGTTGCTATTGATTGGAGCACTTACCTCCTCACTAAAATGGATCAACATTTCGTCAAAGTCACCAGGGGTAATGTTACCAATGTCACATATGGATCATATTTGTCTGCCTTCTTGACCTATTCAAGTTTACAGAAGACTATGCCTCCACCTCCTCCATCAGATCCAGTACCTCCTCCTCCACCTTCAGAAGAGTCAGAACCTATTGACATAGAGGATGATGATTCTTCGCCTCCCCTAGTTATACAGCGCAAACGCTTGAAGAGGTTAGCAGATAAAGCTCCCTCTGTACTTCCCTCAGTGCCTATCCCTGCTACTTCTAGCAGTGAAGTCCCTGGGTATCTCACTTGCAATAACCTGTTCCGAGCACATCGAGAAGGCTCGTTGGAAATCTCAATTCCCTCCCTGAACAGTCTAGTCTCAGGAGATGCCATTCCTTTCCTCTGCAAGGATATTCAAAGTTCCATTGAGTTGTCAGTGATAGCATGTGTTCAACAGCTGTACGCGTCTTTTTATGAAGAGCTCATGCAGTCTAAGAACCAGTTGCATAAGGCAACATCTGAGTTAGCTTCTGCTAAGGATACCCTAGCAGATTTATTTAAGCAAATGGAACAACAAACCCAACTGGTTGCCACCCAAAGCGATGAGATTTCTTCATTGAAGACCCAGTTATTCGAGGCTCAGTCACAAGTTACTAACCTTTCAGAAGAGAAGGAGAGGATGTCCAGGGAAGCGACGGAGTTCCACGCTATCTTAGATGACAAGCTTTCAGCTTTACAGATGGCTAATGACACAGTGGCATCCCAAGCCTCCCAAATCCAGTAGTTGCAAAATCAGCTTGCAAAGTCCCGCTCTGTTCCTCCAAGCCCTCTTGTTCCATTGATTCCTTCTCTTTCCCAGCAGGACTTGGCTGCTCTTTAGAGACAGGCTACTTTGTGCCCTCTATTCCAAGATAAAGTGGAAAGATTGCAGTCCAGAATGGACTTGTTATGGTCTACCTTTGAACAGTTTCAGGAATATGTCTTACCAGACCATTCTTTCTTTGTCCACTACCACTTACAGAAGTTGGTCTTCTACATGAAGCTTTCCACGATGGATTTACCTTTTCCAGAGGATGGATGGAGTGGGGCTTGGTCTGCTGAGTTGTTGACAGAGGTAGTCCGAATGGTGTTTGAAGATTCTGTCATGCCAGATACCATGTTGATGTCATACATGTATCTACGAGGAGACTTGTTAATTCCAGATGAGGTAGATATGGCATGGTATGTGGGGGATGTGGTCTTACAGGCTGTTTTGTATGTCAATCATTTGGAGTTGCGCATAGCTGACATGTTCCAGAGTTATTCCTCCAAAGTAGCTGATTGTCATGATAATTCGTGGCATCCCATGATTGATTCGGTGGTCTTAAATCAAAGACAAAACATACCTCCTACCTTTGCCCAGAGTACTAATCAACTGAGGATGGATCTCTTAACCTATCTTTCCAAACATAATCCATTTGCTGCTACCTTCTTTGATGCCTATCATCGACGATCTCTCTTAGGACCCTCTGTTCCTACCCTCCTCTATTACCAACAATTGGCTCACCGCTATGCTATATATCTTTCCCTTTGTCAATCTAATTCCACAATTATTTTACCCCTTCTTTTCCAACCTTCATCTTTCCCTCAAATTCCTATTTTCACTTATTGTTCCTTTATTGAGGATAGGGTATTTTCCCCTTCTCCGCCCTGTCCTTCTCCATCCATTAATGTACCCTCCACATTTCCTATTTATCAATTAACACCGTTCCTTAGTGATTCCCTACAAATTTCTGCCACTCCTTTAACCTTTTCTTCCTTTTATGATTTTTCCTATCCTTCCCTTCATCCACTTTCCCTTATTCCACTACCCTCTCCTAACACTTCCATATCTCAACCACCTTAGTTGGTTAGTGACTGTGACGGGTTTGATAATCAGATTTCCAGAAGAAGGGAATGGAGTTCGGATGATTGCCTTACAAGACCTCAGATTAATTGGCCAGTAATTCCAGGAGAATGGACAGCTTCCAGTCAAGCTTATCAGAACTATGTTCATTTTGCTCAGCAGTATCCACAGTCTGCAGATCCCTCAGTGAGATTAACTGCTCACTTTGCTTGGTACCTGGCGTATATGCATAGGCACTCTCATACTGATTCCAAGCCTATTCCAAAGTTGTGCCTGAATGTCAATGTTAGCATTGATTCCCAACAGCTGGAGATATTGTATTTTCATGCCCTCTGTTTGCCTAGCAGATACCTGGTCCTGTTGGAAAGGATGTGATGTCTCCAATTTTTTCAAAATCCTCCCAAAAACTTTATAGATGAATCCTTATCTATGGATCGATTCTGCCAACATCAATCTTTTAAGAGGGATCATCTTCATTGATACCTTTCCAATGTATAATGGAAGCTTTTTAATAAACAACTCTCTTTTTGAGGAGTCATTCAGATGGTTGTGTTGTGTATTAGTGTTTGTGTTGTGAGTTCATTTATGTAATACGAACGTGGTGGTTTCCTATGGGATTTCGTGTACGAGCTACGGTGATGGGGTCGTGGATGGAGAATTGAAGCAGATCCAAATGAAGAAGAAGCAAACTCTTATAGTCCTTTACAAATTTGTTGTGATTTTTAGTTTGATAAGAGGTATTAATGCATAAAGAGTTTTCCTTTCTTTGTATTTTTATATAAGAAACAAGTTATAAGTTGGGGTCGTAGTGGATGAATTCTTTTTTAGGAGATCTTGACAATCAAAGTTGAGCTTTTCAACTGAACTTGTATTCCCTTTTTCCTGGGTCGCAAGGACGCTTCCTTATTAAGTGTGGGGATATATGTTGAGTGTTGAAATTACTTGTTTTTTGGCTGATTTTTGTTGTTTTTGAGAGCTGAATGGTTGATTTTATGAGATGATTGATTGATTTGGAAGTGGTTTGAGAGTGTTTTGGATGATAATGATGGAGTTTTGGAAGATCATGATGTTTGTTGGTGGTTCTGTGATGTTCTGATAGGTTCTGATAGGTTCTGTATACCTTCTGTTTTGCTCTGTTTTGTTCTGATTGTCTTCTGTAAAGAGGGATGGAGTATTGATTGATGAAGAATGAGATATTGTGAAAGTTTACTGAATAGTTTTTTAGAGTTTGGAATGGTTTGAGAGTGAGTTATGTGGTTTTGATGACCTTCTGTAACCTTCTGTAGGTCTTCTGTAGAGCTTTTGCTTCTGTTCTGTTTCTGTTCTGTTCTGTACTGTAGCTGTTCTGGTACTGTTCTGTAGACTGTTCTGTATGCTTCTGTAAGTGTTCTGTGGAATTTATGTGTGACTTTGGGAAAGTTTTCTAGCCTTGGAAAGAGGTGAATACAAGTGCAAAAGAGCTGAAAGAAGTGGAAGAAGTAGCTGCCAAAGACTCAAGTGAAGACTAGAGTGAAGTGATAGTAGTGAGCTATGAAAGGACACTGTAGTGGCTCTGGTGACTCTTCATATCAGACATACCTCTTGGGAGGGGTATCCACGACCTAAGAAGGATTATTGAGAGTGATTTTGAGAGATTGTAGTGAGGATATGATGTATTATTGATGGAGAGAGAGAGAGAGAGAGTCAGAGATAGCCAATTCTATCAAAATGGAGTGATTGTATATGAGAGATTGAGAGAGAAGACTATGAAGACATTGAAGATGAATACTATGTGATGTATTTCCATTCAAAGATGGTGTATTCCTTTGTTTTCTTTGTTCTATTGATGGATTTTGTGAAGATATTGAAGAATATGGTTGATTCTATTAAAATCCGTGGGAGATCTACATGATGCTGCATGAAGATTTGTTGTGCTTGGTGTTCTTTTCTTCATTGTGATCATATAAAACATGATAAACAAGCTTGTTGATGTTACAAGATAGATTTTCTTGCAAGAGAATTCCCTTTTTCTTGGTGTTCCTCTTGGGGCTCCACAGAATCATCCCTGTTGCCTGTTGATGCAAAATCGTCACTAGGAAGTGACTGTGTGGTCAAATACCACTTTCCTCAGTTTTGCAGATTTGCCTTTGTGAGGTTGAAGCTGTGTTCTTTGCAGTGACATAATTTTTTACAGTGTTCTGTAATGGCGTCTGATTCTCTTTCACAGATTGTCACTGAAAAGCTTAACAAGAATAACTTCCAAGCATGGAAGTTTAGAATGACGAATTTCCTTATGGGAAAAGGATATTGGGAATTTGTTGCAGGAAATGAAGAAGAACCAGTTCTTCCTGATGTTCCCAATCAACAGCAAATGCAGGCATTTAAAGCATGGTATGAGAGAGCCAGGAAAGTTATGTACTGGCTGTCTATCAGCATTTCAGACTCTATGATTATGCATATTCAGGATGCAAGTACGCCAAAGGAGGCATGGGATACTTTGTCAAAAATGTATAGCACAAATACGCAAGCCAGGAAAATGCAGCTCAAGCAAGAGTTGCATAATGTGCAGAGAGAAAATATGAGCATCAAGGACTACCACATGAAGGTGAAGAAGATTGCAGATGCACTTGCTTCCATTGGGTCGCCAGTGGAAGATGATGATTTAGTTTCCGTGACCTTGAATGGTCTAGGAAAGGATTATGCACAGTTTCGGACATCCATTTCAGTTCGTGAAAGATTTTCCGATTTTGAGGAGCTGATTGCTCTTTTAATTTCTGAGGAGCAAAGAAATGGTGGTGCATCCTCTTCAGGAGGAACTTCAAAAGAAGCTGTCTTCTACTCAAATGCTGGAAGAGGTAGAGGAGGCCGATTTGGAGGCCGTGGTAGAAATCAGAATATGCAGCAAACTCAAGAAAACCAGTCCTATGGAGGAGGACGTGGTAACTCAAGAGGCAGGGGGAGCCAAAGAGGTCGTGGTGGATGGCAAAGAGGCCAAAATGCAAACAGTAATGTTGAATGCTACTACTGTGGTAAAATGGGTCATATGGCTAAAGACTGCTATAAAAAGCAGAATGACATCATGAATGGAAAATTGCAACAAGGGAATTATGCATCTTCTAGTAGACACGGTGATGACAGAAATGAGCACTTGTTTATGGTGCAGCACATGAACAATTCTGTGACAAGTGCAGAAGAAAGCAACGATGTATGGTATGTTGACTTAGGTGCATCAAACCACATGATAGGTCATGCAGAATAGATGGAGGATGCAAGGAAAATGGAAAAACCAGGATTTGTGGAGACTGGTGATGATACTGCACATCCTATTGTGCAGATTGGAAAAATCCCTTTGTCTATGCAGGATGGGAAAAAGAAATACCTGTCCGATGTATTTCATGTTCCCAATATCACCAAGAATCTGGTTTCTGTTGGTCAAATGGTTGAGCAGGGCTTGCAGGTCAGATTTAATCCTCATGGATGCTTTGTTGAGGATATGAAAAATAAAGGTCGCTTGATAGCAAAAGGGAATAAGAAGGGCAGAATGTTTACATTGGATGCAGACATGCCTGAGTTGAGTGCAGCAATGTTTGCACATGGGACTGGTGTAGTTGCAGATATTGATATCTGGCATAAACGCATTGGTCATGTTAATGTATAACGACTTAAATCAATGCAGGCCCAAAATATTGTTGCAGGATTGCCCAAATTCAAGCTTGCAGAAATGCATAAGGTATGTGAAGCCTGTCAGTTTGGAAAACAGGCAAGGAAACCATTTCCTAGACATGTTCAAGAGAGTAAGAAGCCATTGGAATTAATCCACTCTGATGTGTGGACTACTAAAGCTGCATCTCTTGGAGGCTGTCATTATTTTGTCAGTTTTATTGATGACTATAGCAGAAAAGTTTGGGTGTATTTTATGAAAAAGAAAAGTGAAGTGTTTGGGCATTTCAAAACCCTTAAAGCTATGGTTGAAAAAGAAACAGGCCTGCAAATAAAATGCCTAAGGTCAAATGGAGGGGGAGAGTACCTCTCAAATGAGTTTGCAAGGTTCCTGCAGGAGCATGGCATAAAGCAGCAATATTCATGCAGTCATACCCCACAACAAAATGGAATTGCAGAAAGGAAAAACAAGCATATTGGAGAGGTATCTCGTGCCATGCTCAATGAAAAAGACTTGCCAGATTTTTATTGGGCTGAAGCAGTTGCTACAACAGTCTACATAATGAACAGGACTCCCACTGCAGCAATACATGGGATGACTCCAGAGGAGAGGTATACTGGTAGGAAACCAGATATTTCTCATTTGAGAATTTTTTGTTGCATTGCCTATGTACATGTGCCAGATGAGTTGAGATCCAAGTTGGATCCAAAAGCTGAGAGGTGCATCTTTATTGGTTACTCTCTGCAGCAAAAAGAGTATAGATGCTATAACCCTTCTACTCGTAAGTTTACAGTGAGCAGAGATGTTTTTTTTTATGAGATGAGTAGCTGGTATAAACCAGTAAATGTGATTGATGATGTAGATGCACAAAATGGTAATGCTGCACAGAATTCACAGCAGCAGTCACAAAATATTAGTGGACCTGGAGCGTCCTCTAGCAGTGGTTCACATTCTTCGCCATGGACAGGCAGATTGAGATCAGGAGAATCTTCTCAAAGTAATGCAAATAATGGTATGCAGGTATCACGAAAAGGAAAAGAGAAGGTTGATCAGCCCATGTTTGATGTGAATGCAAGTCACTCTTATGTGGATGGTGAATCCAGTGGCTCAGAACAGAGCATTGATGATGAGTTGGGTATTCCTTCTATTGTTACACCTGGAGTAAGGAAGACCAGGGATGTTTTGAGAGCACCTGGGAGTGAACCTACTTTGCGCAGGTCTACGAGAGCTAGGTATCCTGTGGATAGGCTGAAATATGATGGATTTACAGCCATTCACTATGCATATATGGTTAAAGTGATACAGGAACCAGAACCCACTTCTTTTGAGCAAGCCATGGGAAAAGAAAAATGGGAGAAAGCCATGGATGAAGAAATGGATGCCTTGGAGGCAAATGCTACATGGGAATTGGTACCTTTGCCTAAAGGTAAAAATGCAATCGGCTGTAAGTGGGTTTATAAGGTGAAGCACAATGCAGATGGTTCTGTGAATAGATACAAGGCAAGATTAGTAGTCAAGGGGTATGCACAAACATATGGCATTGACTATGAAGAAACATTCAGTCCGGTTGCAAGGATGGAAACCGTAAGAGCAGTCATTGCTATGGCTGCATCAAAGGGATGGTCTTTACATCAGATGGATGTAAAGAATGCCTTCTTACATGGTGATTTGCAAGAAGAGGTCTATATGGAGCAGCCACGAGGTTATGTACATGCTGTTCATCCTAAGTTTGTTTGCAGGTTGAAGAAAGCCTTGTATGGCTTGAAGCAAGCACCTAGAGCATGGTCTGACAAGATAGGACAGTATCTTGTCACTATTGGCTTTCAGATTTCCAAGGCAGATTTCTCACTTTATGTGAGAAAAACAGATAAAGGTATTATGCTACTTGTCATTTATGTTGATGATTTGATTATGACAGGTGACAGTGATGAAGATATCCTTCATGTGAAAATGCTATTGAAGCAAAAGTTAGAGATGAAGGATTTGGGAGAGCTGCGTTATTTCTTGGGCATTGAGGTGATTAGATCACCAAGTGGGATACAGCTCTTGCAGAGGTAGTATGGATTGGACATGCTGTCCAAATATGGGATGACAGGCTGTAAGCCTATTTCAGTTCCTTTGGAGCAGAATGTGAAGCTGAGCACAGATGCAGGTGAGCTTCTAGAAGACCCTACTATGTACAGACGCATAGTAGGAAGTTTGATTTATATGACTATTACCAAGCCAGATTTGAGCTATGCTATTGGACTGGTAAGTCAGTTTATGCAGGCTCCAAGGAAACCACATTTGGATGCGGCTAGACGCATACTCAGGTATGTGAAGTCCACATTGCAATATAGACTATTTTATGAGACTGGGATTGAGATACAGCTACATGGATACACTGATGCTGATTGGGCTGGTAGTATTTCTGATAGACGATCTACCAGTGGATATGTGTTCTCTTTTGGGAGTGCTGCAGTCACTTGGAGCAGCAAGAAACAGCCTACAGTTGCCTTGTCGAGCACAGAGGCTGAGTACAGGGGTGCAGCAATGGCTGCATGTGAGGTAACTTGGTTGCATAAGCTACTTTATGATATGCATCAGTCTACAGATGGGCCAGTTGTCATTTATTGTGACAACATGAGTAGTATACACTTGGAAAATAGCCCAGTCTATCATGCTAGAACAAAGCACATTGAGGTGCATTATCACTATGTGCGAGAGAGGGTTTTACTAGGTCTTATTGATCTAGTTTATGTCAGCACAGAGGATCAGGTAACTGACATATTCACGAAGGCATTGGGCGCACAGAAGCTGCGCAAGTTCAGAGATCTACTTGGTATGCAGGAATTGGGATTGAGCTCGAGGAGGAGTGTTGAGATATCGAGCTCCACTTGTGATACGCCAGGGTGACCGTTGTGTATTTATGTCACCGACTTGTCAGTTGCAGACGCGGTTGGTACACCGCCCATGAATAATAGCTACATGATAGCTATCCTTATCTACTCTAGTTCGTGGCTCAGTTAGTATGCCACCTTAGTTAGTTGAGTTTGGTTTGAGACCCATATATAGGGTTCTTCTATTTCTTTGTACTAGAGTTCTTTTGGCTTCCACAACTAAGAAGAGGAAAACTGTTTTCAGCCTCCACCCTTGTGTGTATTCCCCCATTGTGCAAGCAAGAAAGCTACAAGTGAGACTCCTTCCTTCTCTCCCACAATCTTGACATAGTAGAGGTTGTTAAAGAAGCCAAAGGCTCATTTTTAGTTCTCATTTGCAAGTGAGGAGCATGCAAAATATGTTCTCAATCCCCTAGATCATGAGGCACAACGATCTAAAGTTTTGATAGTTCACAAATGTAGATCGTATGCTTGAAAACAACACAAAGATCAAGAAGAAAATTCAAGAATGTGGCCTTAGCTATTATGCACAACTCTTGGGAAGCAACATCGACAACCATGTGTGCATATAGAAATCTTTAGGAAAAACAATAAGGACTCAAATACATGTCTATTCAAACTCCACAAGGTCTAGTCAATATCCCATTGCTTCAATAGACAAGGTTGAGAAAGATGTCCTTAAAATCATGAGGAGTAGACCATATGGCAAGAGTCATACACTAGTCATAGTGACTTCAAAGTGGGGTATGCTCCTTAGTGGTCAATCAAGATGGTCTCTTGATTCAAGCCATTTGAGAGTAGGATTTGTACCTTAAGACCCAGATGTTCCATACAATGTTTTCTAGTATACATCATAGTGCTCACATGGATCTCAAAGAGTTTGATAGAAGATCTAGTATTTGAAACCCTAATGGGTCAAAACCTTTATCATTACATATCCATGATGTAGCTTTAAAGCCATAAGAGCTCATTATAGAATCAAGAGGCATCTCTCCACAAAAAAGAAAGGTGATGGAAGCCAAAGCTTCAACCATCAACTTTTGCAATGCACTTACATAGATAATAATAGATGCCCTCAAGAGAACCACATGCTTCCTCACTACTAGTACAAAGCCTAGTCTCTGTAGTAGGAGGAAAATAACAAAGAACTAAGCATAGAAAATGCCAACAAAAGAGGCTAAAATTTGAAGTATAAAAGAAGAAACAAGACAAAATCCAAGAAGAAAGAGGAATTCAGAAAGATGGAATATGATAAAGATATCTAGAGGACTACACAAGTAGAAAGAGCCAAAGACGAGGAGGACTATGAGAGAATGATCAAATTGTCCTTTGAGGACAAAGCAAAAAAGAAAGAGCCACATTGCAAAAGGATATGAGGAAATACTATTAAGGGCCCAATAACAAGTAGCTAGTTCAAGAAAGGGAAAAGAGAAAGTGCCTAACAAGACACATCTTACATGTATATCATGACAAAAAAAATCCTTGAACTAATCCAAAGTCAAGCAATAGGTATGAAGCAAATTGAGCTACTGAAAAAGATAACACACAATGCCACGTTAGCATACATAGTAAATAGACATGTTGACATAAAAAATGAAAGCCATCCATTTTAGGTGGTAAGAGTCCAAGAATGTACCTCCGCTATTAAGGACCTAATATGTTAAGAAATGACAAAGACGTTGTCGTTCTGCTATGCGGACACAGTGTGAAAAACTCTAGAGTGCATCGTCGTTCGGCTTTCTTATTAGTCTAGAGAGCCAATGCCGTATTAGTCATTAGTTTCAGTGTCCGTAGTGTGGATGGTTCAAAAATACAGATTTTTGGACAAGTTTAGCCTATTTTTGATATTTTAGATATTATTTCTTATAAGATGTAGACAAGTTCTAGAATAGGATGACATGTAAAAAAAAAAAGCAAGTGGCTTTCAGCCATTTTTGGGGGATTTTATGCAAAAAGAAGGATTGGTGAAATCACGTGACATGCAATCGCAGTTTACAGATAGCAAACAACACTCCGAACTGGGAGAAGGAGTATTTTATTCCCCTTTTGGAGCCAATGGAAGTAGTAGATTGGCAATTTGAGCAGCAAAGAGGAAGCTACTTTGTATTGCACATTTTTGGTCTACAAGGGATTTATCTTCTCAGGATGCAAAAATAAATTGACAAGCTTCACCTCTATAGTATTCTTCTACATCTTCTATTCCTTGAAACCCCTTCTCTTTCATCAATTGCTCTCCTTGAATCTCCCTTCACCCTACTGTCTCTTACCCTTGTGGTAGACTTTCGACCCCAAACAGTGGTGAACCTAACGTGAATGTCGGCAGCAAGTGTGTAAAGATGGCGGATTCTGCAGGTTGAAGTAGTGGTGATGCTTTACAACATATGATTGCTTTGTTGCAACAACAACAGCAGTTGTTGTTACAACAATAGATGCAAACTCCACAGGAAACAGAAAGAATTGATTCCTTAGCTATGAATGCATTGCAAGCTGTCAAAATGTTTTGGCCTTCATCCGGTTGTATGAAGAAAAGATGTTGTTTCATGGGGTACCACAGTATATACGGAGTTAGTATTTCTCCTGTTTGGCCATGCATGCATTGCATGATTGGATTAATGAGTTACATAGAAGAGATGATGATTGGGTAGCTTTTAAGAAAGCTTTAAGAGGAGTTTTTCTTGGAAGATGTAGGATTGGTAACTAAAAAGACATTTACAGATTGGATTGAAAAGCCCTATAAAGGATTTGGCTACTACAACTTTGCTCCGCGATTTTAAAATCGGTATGTGCAATTGGATGCTGATGAGCAGTAATCATTGGAGAGTCAGAAATTTGTTTTGTTTCTGAAGGCTGCAGATTCTGTTTTGCAAGAGAAGCTTGTTGGGGGTAAAGGTGCCTCCGCCTAGCTGCCCCTGTATTACTACACTAAGAATACCCGCACTTGCACACTGTGGGTGGCAACACTCATCACTGCCACTTTATTCTTTATTCTTTTAGTGATAGATGAATAAAGGGAAGGTCGCTCACACATTGTGACTGTTGGAGTTCCCACATTGTGAGTCTCTCCCTCTCTTGCTCTTACTCTCCCGCCATAGTTCTCCCATGCAAGCTTTGATCTTTCTCACCTTTCAATTAGTATCAGAGTATGGTTGCTTGAGCATTTAAGCTTGGTCCGTGGCTCTTTCAATATTCATTTGAATCCCTACACCATGGGTTCTCACTCTTGGCAGCCATATCCAACTCCTTCGAGCTCCTCAATCACTCCCCGCCTTCTTGAGCACCTACCCGGCCCATTTGGGCACCCTCAGGGTATTCCTTCAGATGTATTGAAGCATTCTTTTGAGTGTTTATTTTAGTTTGCAAGGTATAGTAGGAAGGGGTAGCCATAGCTCCAACCATTGGAGCTCCCCTATTTCGTATCTTGGCTCTTGCTTGATTAGGCTTGACAAGGCTTTGTGTAGGCCTTCTTTAGGCCCTACTTGAGTCCCCCCTTCCACCCCATTAATGCTACGTGGACTAGTAGCATACCCAACAACATCAACCCTATTTGGGCTATAGTTTAAAGACTTGTAAAACTTCATTTTTTACTTTAGCCCTTCCTTGTCACTCATTGGTACCTTGAAAACACTTCATTTGACACTTGGAAACACCCCCTTGATGCTTGGCATTGGTGGTTATCATTTACCTCAGTCTAGGACTGTTTTCCACAGTCCAAAAGTAGCCACAAACAGTGTTATATTAGCACTTTATGTTTTTGCTTGGTTGGCATTGACATTTGATGGTCGATTGGGTCCCAAATGGTCCCTAAATGTTAGGGGAATGTATGCCTATTGATTGGCCATCATTTGGAGCTGATTTAGTGGCTTGAAATAATCAATTTTACATAGTAAATCACTGCTATACACTCCAAGACTGAAGATTATTTAGTCACTTTATGCTTTGCATGTTGGTCACGGATGCTTTCTAAGTGTTTCATATGACTGTTGGGATGCAAATGAAGGTTGGCAAATACTTTGGATGGTTTCGGAATGTATTTTGAGCCTTGTTTGAGCTCCATATTGGTTGGCATTTACTTGACATTGGTCTACACTAGCATGCTTTGTGACAAAGGTTATACCTATGGTCTATCAGCTTTTGTGCCAGTGGGAGCGTCTTTGTATGCTTATCAGACATTGAGCAGTAGTGCGGGTTATGCATATTGAGCTATTGGATCTTTGAGACCGGGATCTCCTCGTGGATGATGTATGGTTGATATATCTTGGTCCGTGTAGATGTACTTGGGCTAATTCGGCTTTGTATTCACTGAGCAAACACTGACTTGTATCAAGTCTTGGCAATGGTATGTACATTTTGCCCTATTGATTGGGGGGTGTACTGACTTTACAAATGGACTTTGTCTGATATGCTTGGGTGTTGGCTCATATCAGTTTGACTGTTACATATTTGTTTATGCTTGCTTGATGCTGGTTTTGCATTGACAATCAGTGATTGACTTTGAATATTGGATTTTGCCTACTGTCAACTCTCATTGTATACTACTATCATAAATTACAGCAAGCATATATCTTCGGACTGTCATGTATTTTTCATGCTAAATCATCCTAGTTTGATGTACTTTTAATGGTACTTGGTGGAAAGCATCATTAGATACTAGTTTCTTGCCATTTTGCCTTGGTTTTGGTGGTTTTTTTGTCATTTTATGCACTTTATAGCAAGTAGTTTTGAACTATCTGCAGCACTATTTCAACTTGCAGTATGGCATATTCTTCCACTGATGGTACTATCTTCAACATCACTAAGCTGGATGGTATGAATTATGCCTATTGAAAGAGCCAAGTTTGGCAGGTATTGATGTAGAAATCACAGATAAAACCAGTAAGGTTGAGTGAAGAGCAGCGTGAAACTATAACTAATGATGAATGGATGGAGCTTGATGAGTTATGCGAGTCCACCCTCATCTTGTTTCTCATTGAAAATGTACATTACAATGTGGTTGAGGAAGCATAGAATGCTTAGCAGCTTTGGGAGATAATCAAGAACCTCTATGACAAGCAAAATCCTGCAAGTCAAATACATTGGCTGAAACATCTTATGGATCTTCGCATGAAAGAGAATGTGACCATGTCAGCTCATCTGAGTCAGTTTCATGCTATTCTTAAGAACTTGATTTCACAAGGCATTGATTTCAAAGACGATGCCACTCCATTGTTCTTGCTTGGAACTCTTAATGAGTCTTGGGATGTATTTCTCACTGCCATATGTGCTTTTGCCACTACTATGAAGCTATCTGATGTTGAGAGCTCTCTTCTACAAGAAGAGATAAACCATAAGAATTCGGATGCCTCTTGTGTGTCCCATGCTTTGATAGTTAGAGGCCGACATGATGGAAATATAAAGAATGATCGTGGTAATGGCCATGGATGGGATTCGCAGAAATCTCTGTCCAAGTCGTGTGGCAAGTCACGCAGTAAGTCTCGTGGGAGAAATGCAAATCTGACTTGTCATCATTGTGGAAAGAAAGGCCATAGTGTCATGAATTGTGCAATGAAAGGCACAAGGACAAGGGGAAAGAGAAAGTGCAAGAAAAGTCTTCTGATCGCAGCATAGTACCTACTAAGTCAAGCTTTAAAATTGAAGAGATCAATGTTATGCAACCCAAGGATAGTGATGGGGAATATATCCTTGCAACAGCTTCATCTAGTGCTTCACAGATGACAGAGATACACTCTATGTATGCACAGTGTTGGCTCTTGGACTCAGGTGCGTCCTTTCATGTGACACCTTGCCGAGAGTGGTTCCATTCATACCATTCTATTTCGGGTTCTGTGTGCTTAGGTGATGATAGGTCTCTTGAGATTATCGCCGTTGGTGATGTTAAGCTGCAATTTCCATCTAGCAGTAGTTTTGTTATGCACGATGTGCGTCATGTACCTGCATTGACACACAGCCTCATGTCTGCTGGACAGCTTGATGAGGTAGGATATCATGTATCTTTTGGAGACTCTGCATTATTACTCGTAGTAGGCTTGTGCTTGCGAGAGGTGCCAAGGTTGGCAACCTCTACCCCTTCGTTGTTTCTAGATCTACAATTGATCATATTTTGTTTGTAGGATCTTTATCTCATGTATCTCTTTGGCATGCCCGTTTGGGGCACATGTCCGTCAAGGGAATGAAAATGCTATCTGGTTTGTAGTACTTACTTCCCCTTGACTATTCTCATTTTGATTCTTGTGATCATTGTCTTTATGGCGGCAGGCAGACTAGGTCTATGCATAAGAAGTATGGTATGTCATACATGAGCAAGCCCTTGGCTTTGATACATTTTGATGTCTGTGGGCCCATGCCCTGTCAGTCTTTGGGCGGTGTGAAGTATTTTGTTACTTTCATAGATGATTTTTAACGTAAAGTATGGGCTTATTCCATAAATCAGAAGTTCAATGTATTGGCAGTTTTTCAAAGATGGCTTGTTTTGGCAGAAAACAGTAGTGTGGTGTTCTACTAGAGATAGAGGTCCACCCGACATATTTGAGCCCTCCATGCAGTATGTCTTGGTTACAGATGTAGGAGAGCCTCTCACCTATGATGAGGCTATGCGCAGGGGTGACAGTCACTCCTGGGAGAGGGCTATGCAGTCTGGGATAGACTCCTTGCATAAGAATGAGACTTGGGATCTAGTTTTCTTGCATGCTGACAAGAAGGCTCTACCATGCAAGTGGGTGTACAAGCTAAAAAGTACCCCTGGACACGCCAAGCTGGCATACAAGGCTAGATTGGTAGCAAAGGGTTTTAAGCAGAAGCATAGTATTGACATTGATGAGGTCTTCTCTCCTATGGTTAAGATGACCACCCTATGCTTAGTCTTGGCTTTGGTTACACAGCGTGGACTTGTACCAAATGGATGTCAAGATGCATTTCTTATATGGGGACTTGCATGATGAGATTTACATGGAGCAGCATAAGGGCTTTGCAGAGCTTGGCAACAGCAAGGAGTACCTAGTGTGCAAGTTGAAGAAAATTCTTTATGGCTTGAAGTAGGCACCTAGGGAATGGTACCATAAGTTCGATGCTTTTATGCAGTCATAGGGTTACAGTCGTAGCGCTATGGATCCGTGCTTATATATGAAGATAGCCCGTGATGAATCTTTGCTTATTTTGGTACTCTATGTGGATGACATGCTATTAGTAGGAAAAGCTCATGATGAGCTAGATGCTCTTAAGGCTCAGCTCAAGAAGAGCTTTGAGATGAAGGATCTGGGACAGGCCTTTCACATACTTGGTATACACATTAGATGCGACATGCATCATGGACTTCTCTACTTGTCACAGAGGGAGTACATTCATAAAATCCTTGAGCTCTTCCACATGCAGGAGGACGTGAAGCCTATTGGCTGTCCATTGCCTTCTTATGTGAAGGTATCATAGGCCAATTGTCCACAGACATATGAGCAGAGAACCGAGATGGCCAAAATTACCTATGCATCCGTAGTGGAAAATCTCATGTATGCCATGATAGCCACTCGTCTAGATATTACCTTTGCAGTTGGCATTGTGGCATGCTATATGGCTACATCTGGCAAGAAGCATTGGGATGCCATGAAGGGTATCATAAGGTACCTGAAGGGCACTTCAGATATGTGCATATGCTATAGCAGCCAAGATACAGGAGTCGTCAGGTACACTGACTCTGATTATGCAGGACATGCAGATAGTAGGAAGTCCACTTCTGGCTATGTGTTCACCTTTGCTGGAGGTGATGTCTCTTGGATGTCTAGGGTGCAAAAGTGTATGGATCTTTCCACCACTGAGGCCGAGTATATTGTAGCCATTGAGGCTTGCAAGGAGGCCATATGGTTAGGCCATTTGGTTCATGACCTTGGTATTGATGCTATCCCTACACTGCATTCGGATTCTATGAGTGCTATTCAATTAGCCAAGAATTCGGTCTCCAATGTGAAGATGAAACACATTGAGGTGAGGTATCACCTCATATGTGGGCTCATTGAGGACAAGTTTGTTGACCTTGTCAAGATCTTGATTGACCAGAATCGTGCAGATCTGCTCACCAAAAGCCTCTCTATGGAGCACTTTGCCTTCCTCAGGAGATTGATGGGCATGGGATGAGATGACATCTTTTGTCATTCTCTTGTACATGTATACATGTTATACTGTCTTTTCTTTTTCTTTGTCACTCCTCACTGGGGCAAAATTTCCTTTAAGTGGGAGGTTGTTGGGGGTAACGGCACCTTTGCCTAGCCGTCCGTGTATTACTACACTAACAGTACCCATGCCTGCACACTGCAGGCGGCGGGCGCCCGTCACCATCACTTTATTATTTTAGTGACAGATGAATAAAGGGAAGGCCGGTCATACATTGTGAGTCTATCTCTCTCTCTTGCTCTTTCTCTCCCGCCATAGCTCTCCCGTGCAAGCATCGATCCTTCTCACCTTTCAAAGTTGACTGATCATTTAGAAGATGCCTCTTTTAAAGAAACGGGGCTGAAATCAAATTGGGCTAACGTAACTGAGGTAGTGCATATGTTGGTAAAGAGAGAGCGGATGAAATTAAGATGGGATATAGGCACCACACCTATCAGTGCTAAGAAGGGGGCTGAACTTGCATCCAAGGTGCTTGTGGCAACAACAAAACAACCGCTATACCTGTTGGTCCAGCTCTTAAAGGTGATGCTGTGGATGAATTAATCAAAGGCATGTGTGCTTTGAGGATAAATTTGATAGAAATATATTCAAAGGTCAAAAAGTTGGATGTTAAGGTAGAAGAGATGGGTCGGGAAACAGTCCAAAGATCGTGCAAAGAAGGATACAAGAGGAGATGCATTCGATGTGACAGTTTATAGCATGAAAAGTGAGACTGTACATCCTACTATGAAGTGGAAGCAAAAAGGTTAGTCTTTTGGAAAGATGGCAAAATACATGCAATAGAAACTGGTCTTCCAATAAAGCCAAATTTTGGAAATGGTGGAATGCAAAAGAGGTTGGAAGAGATGGCAGTAAGGACAACATTTGTTGCCATAGATGCAGCCACATATGGGCTGAGAATTGAAAGGACCGAATAAGTTCGTAAAGGAGGAATGGCTGAAGCAAAATCTTGCGTTTGGATGCAGGCATTAGATTGCATGAAAAAAGGCAAAACAATAAAGTCTAAATTGGTCGATGCAAGTCAGAGTATACGAGGGAGAATATGATGGGTGCACCAGTGGATTCATTTTCAGCCTATGCTTATTTGGTTGAGGTTCATAATCAAGAAGCTCTTGTGGTGGAGGAAAAGAGAAGAAGAGATGAGGACATTGTTGGTCCTTCCTCTTCAGCCCCATCTAAATGCATAACACAAAGTAAATTGGAGCAGCATAAAGAGGCTGAAAAAGCCGTACCTAAGCGTGTTATGGAGGATGCATCTCAAGAGAAGAAACAAGAAGGGAAGAAAAGGGGCAAGCATCCCAGTTACAGGTTACAATCGGATCTTGAGACTACCATAAACCTTAAAAAAGTCTTAGAAAAATGCATACTTCGTAGTAGAATGGAATTCACACTTAACAAAGTTCTTGGAATCGCAAAGCATGAATTTCATAATGCAATTGTTGATACACTGAAATGAAAAAGATGGTTTGATGGTGAAGTTTTGCAAGGATTGATGCAGGTTGAAAAAGACATAGAGAAACAACTTCAAAGGGAATATGATGATGTATGTAATGCTAATTTGGAGTAGGATCATGTTGAAAATGGGTTAAATGGGAGTGTAGACAGTAAGCTTGTGGTTGAAATTGGTCTTATGGGCAGTAGTAGTAAGCATCGAGAGAATGCTATGTATAATGGTCAACAAGTACATGAAGAAGAAGATGCTCATTTTATTCCAAGTAGTCATTATTCATGAACGCATTGGGCTCTTGCTACAACAGAGACAATTGTTAAAGTGGGAGAAAGAGAGACGCCTTGTATAGCTCTCTTGGATCATGGTTCCGAAATCAATGTTATGGCATGTAACTTGTATGAGAATGGAGGTTGATCAATTGATGTAGATCTGGGATGGCGTATGCAGGCAGCAAACAACTCATCAGGGGATCTTTATGCGGATTGTCCAAATGTACTCATGACTATTGGAGATGTTAGAGATGAATATCACCTTTTTGTGCAGGATTCATGTAGTTATCCAGTGATTTTGGGACAGCCCTATATTTCAGAATCAAGGTTGGAAACAAAAGCCTTGGATGATGGTTCTTTATCTGCTCGGGTTCGGAGTAAAAGAAAATACAAAGGCGGTATCGTTTCTCACTGTTTGTGTGAATCATCCCCTTAATCAGGATAGGCTGCGGGATAGTCCCATGCCACCTAATGCATGAGAGTTTAAGGGTTTTTAGACAGCACTGTTGTAAGTGGAGGTTATGGCAATGCCTCTAGGAAGATAATTATGCCTCCAAGAAAGGGGGAAACTGTGTTTGTGTCTAGATTGTAGGAATGGACAACATGTAGTCTTGGCAGTTTTAAGAATATTTCAGCCATGTGCAAGGCTGAAAAGAAATATGTAAAATGGGCTAAAAAAGAATTGAAGACATATGGTTTGATGGCTGCAAATGAAGGTATTTTGGGGCTATTTTCAAGGTTGGTTGATGTTGATACAATGGCTAAAATTTCAACATCAATTAATGTTGAAAACAAGGCAGAAAAGAGGTTATTTATGTTGACACTTTAGAGATGTATCAAGTCATTGAAGAGTTTGCTGAGCATGAATGTTGTGGGCTACAAAACAGGACTGAAGCAAAAGTGGATGCAAAGTAAAAAATAGTTGCAAAGAAGGTTAAGCCTATGGCTTTGCCTTTACCACTTGAAACTGATGGATTGACTGAAAAAGTGACTCACCAGCCTAGTTTACAGGATCCACATGGAGAAGGACATAAATTTACAGAGCTGAAACTTTGCAAAAGCTAAAAATTAGTGATACAAGATTTCTTTTGCTTGCAAAAGAGCTTGCTTCTTGCAGATATTGGCAAGGCATGGGAAAGCCTTTGCGTTTCAGTCAGATGAAATTGGACATGTTGATCCAACCATAGTTGTACCTATGGTGATCTTTATAGTACCTCATGTGCCATGGAATTTAAAGTCTATTCTAGTACCTCGGCCATATTTGCCTAAGTTGTTGGAGCTTTTGAACAAGAAGATTAGGATGCAGATTTTAGAGCCCTCTTCAACTCCATATTTAAATCAGTGGTTTACTATTCCAAAGAAGAATGGTGCTTTGAGGTTTATATAGGATTTACAACCAATTAATAAAGTCACCATAAAGAATTTTGGATTAGGCCCGATAGAGGATGAGTTTGTAGAAGCATTTGTAGGCAAGACAATTTACTCTATGGGTGATTTATATTTAGGATATGATCAGTTTCAGCTTTTGCATTGGGAAGCCAGGATATCACTACCATGAAGACACCACTTGGATTGGTTAGGATGTGTACGCTTCCACATGGACCAATCAATTCAGTGGTGCATATGATGAACGCTATGCATAAAGTTTTGAGGGAGTATATTCATCAGTTGACCTTACCCTTTCTTAATGATGTACCGATCAAAGGATGTGATATCTACAAGAAGAATGAAGAGTTGAATGAGCATGCATGTAGAAGATTTGTGGCTGATCATATTGCTGATTATGATAGGATTTTGAGCCGTCTTGAAGAAGTGTATTTGACTTTGTTAGGAGAAAAGTCGGTTTTTTGAGTGGAGGAAGTATTAGTTGTTGGGCACATGTGTGGACCATATGGGAGAAAGCCCTCACCAACAGTAAAGATTGATGCCATAAGCAGGATGCAAGAGACATATTTGAATGTATTCGAGGTGAGAAGATTTTTGGGTGCACGTGTCTTTTACTTGATATGGATTCCACATTTTGCTCATGTGGCTAAAAGTTTATATCAATGCTTGAGAAAAGGGTAGAAGTTTTGGTGGGGTAAACAACATACGAAGGCAGTTCATAAGTTAAAGATCTTATTGATTTCAGCCCCAACACTAAAGAGAGAAAATTATGAGAATGGACAGCCTATCATTCTCATCGTGGATACAAGTCCCATTGGCATTGGTTGGGTAGTGGGTCAAGAGGATGCTAATGGGAATAGATATGCCATTCGGTTTGGAGTAAAGGTCCCCAATGAATGGCAACGGTGATATTCTCAAGTCAAAAGAGAGATTTGGGGTGTATTGACAGCCCTTAAGTGTGATAGGAGTATTTTATGGGAGCTCATGTAGTGGTAGAGACTAATTGTCTACCTCTATTGGGCATGATAGTAAATTTCTCAACTCTAAAATATTACCATGTTACGGTGAATTGTATATATAAAGTCACTTAACCTTGATTTTCAGTATATTGTAAGTAGAGAAAACCCCATGACTGACATGCTTTCATGAGCAAGGTTTGAATATGAAGAATAACTGATGGAAGATGAAGAGGATGATGTGATAGGTGCTAAAAACAACTATATGACTACAAGGAATGAGTATGCAGCAGCTGCTATTGCAGGTACAACTGTTGTGACAGGGATTTCAGTAGTAAGAAAAGTACTTACAGTCATGGAGAAGAGATGGGAAGTAGAGAGAAAGCATCATCAATTGTATGCTTTAGCGAGAACACAATTTTTGAAAGAGTTGTATGAGGATGATTGGCTAAAAATAAGCCAATATCTCAACCTCATAACAAAGAAGGCTGAGTGGTTTGAAGTTGAATTCAAAAGGATTAAAAGAAAAGCGTATGGGTTTTTCTTGAAAGACGGATATTTATGGAAGCATGCAAAGAAAAAGAGATGAGTTCCAGTACATGTATTGGGAGATAGGGATTCTCAACAATGGGTGGTGCAAGAGTTTCATAAAAGCTTATGGGCTGGACATAGAGGAGTTTGGGGCACATTTGCCAAGACCAAAGAGAAGTATTGGTGGTAGAACATGTATAAATATGTGGAGCATAATGTGGAATCATATAGTGGCCGTTAGATGTATTCCATAGTAAAGCATAGAGATGGGTTGCAATCAACCTATCCATTGTCTATGCATTACAAATGGGTAGTTGATTTGGTTACCATGCCTACAAGTTTATGGAATATGAGATATCTTGTGCTTGCACAAGAAGACTTGAAAAATCAAGTGAAAGGTCGAGCTCTTAGTATAAAGAATACTCAAATAGTTTGCAAGTTCTTGTTGGAAGAAGTCTTTTGCAGATATGGTTGTGTTGGTAAAGTGGTTTGCAGATAGAGGATAATTGGATGCGGATGAGGCTCGTCTCTTCTTTTCACGATTGGTATAAAAATGGCTTTAACTTCAACCTACAACCCTAAAGCAAATGGAAAAAATGAAAGAGGTCATCGGCCTATCATTAAGGCATTAGCAAAGTCATGCAAGGACAGGATGAAAGAGTGGCCAAGAATGTTACCCTTTGCTTTGTGGGCTGATAGGACCACTCGTAGTGCAGTTATAGAGTATATGCCTGTTGAATTAATGTATGGACAACAACCAATCATGCCTATTGAGGAGACTATTGCTGGTTGGAGTGTTCTACCATGGGAAGAGGGTTTGAATAGAGAAGAGTTGTTGGTCCTATGCATTAAATAGTTAGAAAGAAGACATGAAGACATTGGGACAAAGGTTTAACAAGGATCAAGAACAAGAAGAGGTTTAACAAGGATCAAGAACAAGAAGAGGTTTAACAAGCGACAGAGACTTCAACCATGAGCTATACAAGGAGTCTACGGGTGTTGGTTTATGATAGCAGCTTGGAAAATCAACACAATGCCAATCTTGGAAGATGGCAAAGTGGTGGTTTGGTCCATATGTGGTAAGGTTTGTTTTTGACAATTCTACCTATGCATTAAATCAGATGGATGGGATAGCTCTAAGGGTTCTAGTGGTGGCTAGAAATCATATCAAGCTCTTTAAATGTAGGGAGTCTTCAACATATGAGTTGAAGGAGCTGGATACTAAGCATGAACATGAGAATATGGAAGAAGAAGAGGTAAATGATGAAGACATTGACATGGCAGAGGATACTTCTTCTGACACTGCAAATCCATAAGACTTTGGCACATGTTGAAGAATGTGCAAGTTAAGAGAGGATGGATGTCATGCTGCTATGGGGACACAGTGTGAAAAACTCTAGAGTCCATTGTCATTTGGCTTTCTTATTAATCTAGAGAGCCAATGCTATATTAATCATTAGTGTCACTGTTCGTAGTATGGATGGTTCAAAAATACTAGATTTTTGGACAAGTTTAGCCTATTTTTTATATTCTAGATATTATTTCTTGTAAATATCCAAAAGTTGTAGACAACTTCTAGAATAGGATAGCATGTAAAAAAAAAGTCAATAGCGTTTAGCCATTTTTGGGGGATTTTATGCAAAAAGGATTAGAGAAATCACGTGATGCGTGATCACAATTTACAAGTAGCAAACAACACTTCGAACTGGGAGAAGGAGTGATCTGGGAGAATTCTGATTAGGTGTCCGGGTATTTTACCCTCCTTTCGGAGCCAACGGAAGTAGCAAATTTGTGGTCCGAGCAGCAAAGAGGAAGCTACTATTTTATGCACGTTTTTGGCCTACAAGGGATTTATCTTCTCATGATGCAGAAATAAATTGACAGGCTTCACCTCTATGAGTATTCTTCTACATCTTCTATTTCTTTGAACCCCTTCTCTTTCATCAATTTCTCTCCCTGAACCTCCTTGCACCCTACTGTCTCTTACCCCCGTGGTAGACTTTTGACCCCAAATGCTTCGACAATGTGGCCATAAAAGATAGGCAAGAAGCACAAAGGCTACTAAATGCAGATAAAACACTACATCAAGCCAACAAAAAGAAGGCAACCGAAGAGATCCTTGAGCCCACTCAAGATGTCTAAGCAATGAAAGGGACTTTGGAGGATAATAAAGCCATAATCAAGAGTCAACGTGAAGAGATGCATAGCCTAAAGATAGCCTTAGAGACCCAACGAGCATTGTGTAGACAACTTTCTAGATTACAAGTATAGCTAGCTCAAGAGAAAATGAAGATTATTTGGCTTATGAAGAAAGTTCAAACCATTAATAAGAAATATCATAAGCAACTAGAAAGGACCTTCAAGTGACTCCTTGGCACATAGTACAAAGACCTTAGGGAAAGAGACAAAGTAGGTATAGGAATGCTTTTCCAAAATTCTATCTTTAATATCATGCAACTACACTTAAGAGGGACTTGGTGAGTGAGTAGAAGGCCACGTCATGTTCATTTAGAAAGAGATGTACTTAAATGCAAACAAACTTGCCATAAAAGTAGCAAAGAGAGATGGCATTGTTGATGGTTAATTTGCATCCTCCATAGTGTACATGCAATACAAAATTTTGTGCCTTCTCCTCAAGAGTTGTCTCACTAAGTATCCATGGTGATGGGGTGATACGTGTGATTGTGAGATTGGTCTAAATAGGCAACCCAAAACTCCCTAGATATGTCACAAAATTGACCTAATGGATGGAATGGGTGGGTGCAAGTGCAATGGATTTCGGGTGATAGATCTATCAAGCAAGCCTGGTGTGTCCTACCCTTGATGTGCCTTGAATTTTGAGGTAGCAGGGGAGCTAAAGTATTAGAGATGGAGCTAGCCAACCAAGGTCCCCATTGATAGCCTCTAACTTGACCCCTAGGTGCAGTGACGGTGTGTGCACATGATCTAGGTTTGAACATTTGCTCTCTTATTTTTATCCTTATTTTTAAAAGTTTCAAGGAGTGGGTGTAGGGTAAGAATATTGTCTTTCTTATTTATGTTTATTTTTTCAAGTTTCAAGTTTCAAGGAGTGGTTAAAAGGTATAAGAGAGGTAAGCCTCACTCATCAAGTACATTTTATTACAATCTCCGTCCATATTAGAAATTGGGGAAGGAAGGGATGAGAGGAATGCCTTGTCAAATGATCATAAGTTCAGTAAAGGAAAACATCAAGAAAGACCACGTACACAAAGATTTCAACTGTATGCCTATGGAACATTATTTGCCCAACTTCAGAAGGCGATAAGTCCAATACTAAGACATTATTGGGAGCCTTTGACAATCATGAAGTTTTTTACATGTTGAGCCTTAGTGGGTGGACATAAATGTTGAGCCTCTAATTAAAAAAGAAAAGGGTCACTTTAATTAACCATAGCATGTACTTTTGTGTGAAAGAAAAAGTAGTGTGGGAGAGTAGAAGAAGGAAGTAAATGTGTGCTTTTTGCCCTAGTTTTCCAGTAGCAAGGAGGTTGAATCAGAGAGAAATATTTTGTATGGGGGTGGCTCTTTGTGAGGACAGAAGCATTCTTCAAGGCTTCTACAAAACATATATGGCATATATGAAACTGAACAAGAAGATATACTTCAAATGTGAATAGAAAATTGTTATGGACTATTTTGAACAATGTTTTATGTAGACTATCCATAGGAAAAAATCATTGATCTAAGGCTAAAGTTTTGCTCTTGGCTATTCTAAATAAAGTGATTTTATGGATTATTTTGATTTATCTTGCTCTACCATTGTAATAGAATGCAAGATTGATGCCTATGGGCTGATCTTAAAGCTTTATCATTATTTTATATGTAGTGAAATAGGGCAACACTATTGTTCATATAGTTTTCTCTTTGATCTATCTCTTATCTATGCTTAAAGAAGGCTTTTTGCAATCCTAAGACATGGCTTTTTGTGGAATATTTTGATGCATCTTGCTTCACAACTATTATATGATGTAAGATTGAAATTTGAGGGTGAAAGAAGAGTATTTTGGGAACTCAAAATAGTGATTAGCATGTCTGTATGGGTTGCATGTCACAAATCGCATGGTGGGGGGACTTGCTTGAGAGCTGCTATACCAAACACACACCATACACACAAGAGGAAGCTCACTCAAGAACACAAGAGAAGAGATGGATGCCAAAATCTTTTCTTACCTGTTTCTTCGTCTTCTTTTACACACAATACAATTTATACAAAGTATAGATAAGATACAACATAAAGGAAAGTCGCCTACTAAGTCAAACAGTGTATAACTCACTATAATAATCAAATAGCAGTATAACTATGCTAGTTTTAGATAGGTGCAACAAACCAAATATAATAAGTGATAAGTCAGTGGCCATATGAGCATAATAATGACCACTGACATGCCAAGTGTAAATGTGCAAACCCATCTAACCAGGTGGTCCATCATCAATGTCCACACATGTTGAACATGCCATCTCAACACTCCCCCCCTCAAGCTCAAGCATATCTCTACTACTCCGAGTAAGCTTTGAAATTCTTTGAAGCTTCTTTGTACCCAACACCTTTGTGAAAATGTCGACTATTTCATCCTGTGTGTTGGCATATACAAAGTCAATATCACCTCCAAGTATCTTCTCTCTCACAAAGTGGTAATGCACCTCAATGTGTTTTGTCCTAGAATGGAACACTAGGTTCCTAGCTAACTGTATGTTGCTCATGTTGTCATAGTGAAAGACAACTAGACCATCTCCCTACACATCTAAATCACCCAATAACTTTTGCAACCATACCACCTCATTTGTTGCCATAGCAACACCTTTGTACTTAGCATTTGTACTCGATAAAGCAACCATAGTTTACTTTTTGCTTCTCCATGTAATTGCTACACTACCAAGGGAAAACATAAATCTGCCAGTAGATCTTCTATCAAACATGCTATCAGTCCAATCTACATCTGTGTATCCAAACACATGTATATCTACATACCTCATAAAAAACTTTACAATGTAAAGTGAAATTCACATACCTCAATATGCGTCTAATTGCATCCAAATGAGGCTTTCTAGGCATCTACATAAATTGACTAATAAGGGCAGCAAAATAACTCAAGTCTAGCCTTGTGATAGTTGTGTAAATCAGACTCCCTACTATTCTCCTAAACATAGTAGGGTCTTCTATCTCATCCCCAACATCAGCGGTCAACTTCACATTTTGCTACAATCACGATAAAAGAGGCTTATATAATATCATACCATACTTGTACAACATATCCAAGCCATATTTCCTTTGGGATAGACATATACTATCATCACATTTAATCACCTCAATACCAAGAAAGTACCTTAGTTCACCCGAATCCTTCATCTTAAGCTTCTTTTTCAAATGGTTCTCAACTTCTACAATCCCACTGTCACTGTCACTGTCACCTATAATGATCAAGTCATCCACATAGATGACTATGATAACCAAACATGTATCTCCATTTCTCACATAAAGTGAGTGATCAATGTCATAAATATTAAAGCCAATTTTGGCAAGATACTCTCCCATCTTGGTCAAACCATGCTCTATGTTTCAGCCCATAGAATGCATTCTTTAACCTGCACACATATGTGGGATACTCTAAATCATCATAACTTGATGGCTCCTCCATACACACCTCTTCTTGCAATTCACCATGTAAAAAGGCATTCTTTACATCCATTTGTTGTAAAGTCTAACCTTTGGCTGCTACCAAAGCAATCACACATCTAGCAGTTTCCATCCTAGCAACTAGACTGAATTTGTCTTCATAATCTATGGCATATGTTTGAGCATGGCCTTTTGTAACTAGCCTAGTCATATATGTACTAATAGAACCATCTACATTATTCGTAATTTTGCAAACCCAATTATAGCCATAGCTTTCTTACCCTTAGGCAATGATACTAGATCCCAAGTCTTATTGGCTTCTAATATAACCATCTCTTCATCCATTTCTATATCCTAATGAGCATGACTAACAACATCCTCAAAACAAGTGGGCTCAACATCCTCAACCATCTTTACCATATAAGCATAATGGTGAGCTATATAACCTTCAAAACCAAATATTTAACAAGGTATATGACCTTGCTTGATGTACATATCACTATATCACTTAGTGGAGTCTTTACATTATACCATGTGCTCTTCGTACACCAAGTGTCCTAATAGAAGGAATACCAAGCTCATCATCCAAAATCTCTGAACCATTGAAATCTCCATCAAATCCCTAATGACTAGCAAATGCATCATTACCATCTGACACTTTCTTCTTCCCTTTGTCTTTACCCTCAACACCAATAAATACACCTAAAGATGTGGGGCACCTCCTTAGTCTCCTAGACTAAGGGCTAACTATAGATGTAATACCAAGTGATGTTTCTAGTCCACTAAGGCTCCATGATTCTTACTTTTCTTTCTATACATAACCATCGTGATCATGATCATCATCCAATGCATCACCACTAGATACATACCAACTGCTCATCTTATAAAAAATAACATCCCTACTCACTCTGAACTCACCTGTGACATGGTTATAACAATGACACCCTTTTTTCTCTAAAGAGTATCCAATAAAAATTCATTTTTTAGCCTTTCAATCAAGCTTGTTTAGCAGCTCATCTCTGGCACATGAACATATGCAATACAACCAAACATTTTCAAGTGTGACACATTGGGCTTCTTACTTATAAAGCATTCTTCAGGGGTCTTTCCATGAACTACATCTATGGGAGTTCTATTCATAATATAGATAGATGTATGAACAAGTACAAACCAAATTTTTTTTGTCAATTTCTTTTTAGCCACCATCAATGCTCGAAAAACTTGTGCAATATATCTATTTTTCCTTTCTACAACCCCATTTTGTTATGGGATATACATGCAAGTAAACTATCACTTTATCCTATGAGACCTCAAGAAGTCAATGAACTTATTAGAGAGGTACTCTCCCCCTTCATCTGACCTCAAGCACTTAACTTTCAAGCCTATTTATGTTTCAACGATAGCCTTGAAAGTTTTGAAATACTCAAACGCGTCACTCTTTTCCTTCATAAAATACACCCATAGCTTTCATGAACAATCATCAATAAACATAACAAAATATTTGTTGCCACCAAGAGATATGTTCTATGTAGGCCCCCAAACATCTATATGCATAACATCAAGTATATTCATGCTCACATCTCTATCATGCGAAAAAGGTTGTCTTGCTTGCTTACCAAACTAACATGCATCACACACTTTATGAAATTCTACAACTCTAAAAGTGGACAACCATGTAACTAACCCTTTGGACTTTATTAATTTCAACCTTTACACATTTGCATGTCCAATATGTTTGTGCCACATTTCAATGTCTACAACCACTCATTTTTCTTTAGCATACATAGCACCATTCATAGTAGAAATTCCAACATCTAAAGTGAACATACGGCCAACTCTACTTCCTATTGCGACCAACCTATACTTATTATTAAAATCTTTTATATGGTAGCCTTTGGTATTAAATCAAACCTGCAACCCTTGCTCTACCATGATACCAATAGACACTAAATTATTTATGATGGATATCATATGTAATGCATCGAATAAACACTTTATCCAACCATCATACAAGGATAAGAAAACTTTTCCAATATGTGAAATTGGATGGCATGAATCATCCATCTATATATAACCTAGATTTTGTAAATCATGTACCTCTCCAAATCATTCAGCATGATTGATTATATGATTAGATGCACCTAAATCAACATACCATACATAATCTATGTTTCATTTCTTGTAACAATATTTATCATATGTTGCATAATAAATAAACGCTCATTTTTTTCTTTATTATGTCGTAAAGATGATGCATAGTTTCCTTGCTATAATTTACCACTGCAAATATCATCCTTCTTAGCATAACAATGGACTGCAATATAACCTGTTTTACTACAATAATGACAAATAATATTAGAATTGCTAGAACCTCTGTTCAACCATCCACCTCTTCTTCTAGAGCTTCCCATGTATCTCATGAAACCTACATTTCACGAATTACTAATTTAACTGAACTTGAGTAAAATACTTGGGCTTATTCACCACTTCTTTCAAATGATTCACTCTACATGTTGATCTCTTCAATGATCATGAGAGAGAACCCACTCATCAAAAATTAAAAATGGCAGAAGTGAGAAATGATTTCCAAGTCTTCTCATTATTAAGACCACCCAAAGTAGATGAAACCAAATCATCATCATCAAGCATTGCATCTATAGAGTTGATAAGGCATCCATCTGCAATGCTTCTTATTTCAAAGCATACTCATTTACAGACATCTTCTCTTTCTTCAAAGCATTCAACTCTTGCTTGAGTTGAATCTTTTGTGCCTTTGTGTTTATTGAAAATATATTCTCAAAGATTTTTCAAGCTGCATGTGAAGTTTTTGCATTTCTGATATGCCCCAACACAGTGTTATCAATTACTGTAAACAAGCAATACATTACCTTTTTGTCTTTTGCATTCAATTCTTTCCATGCCTTTAATTCTTCTACAATCACAAGATTACTTAGTTGTGGCTTCTTTTCTTCACTTGAAACAAACTCATAGAGACACTTTCCAATAAGGAAGTTTATCACACAAAAATTCCATGATGGGTAGTTATTCTTGTCAAGCTTCTCAATGATGGGGTTTACACTATCTCTACCATTATTACAAAATTGATACAAAATAACAAATAAGTCTTTTGTAACCTTTCACAACAAGTGCATGTAGCAACATATGAAGCAGTCTTTTCCATTGATTGCTTAATAATACATGTAATTTGTAATCTCTTAGTTGATAAAGCTTGTATTTGTTTCTAGCAGACAACTTAGAGCTTACAGATTCGAAATATGTAACATATGCATCATCTTTCAATCAACACACTCGAAACCACAGTATAATATGAAATTATTATCCGAACCTTGCAAGTCTTAAATGGGGCCCAAAACAGACTTAGATGGCAAAATAAACAGTGGAAAGTCCAAAAGGACCTATTTGCATAATATATGCAATGCTCTACCTTGTACACAAAATCTCACAGCAATCTGAGATTTTCATTGTGTTACCCTCCTTCCAATGCCTCCACATGCACTATCCGAGAGAGAGAGTGGAACAATGGGAGAGATTTTTACATATTGCTTGCTTGTTCAAATCCTGTTGTGCTTCTATACCATACACACAAGAGGAAGCTCACATAAGAACATAAGAGGAGAGATGGGGACCAAGTCCCTTTCTTGTTGGTTTCTTCTTCTTTCGCACACAATACAATAGACACAAAGTATAGATAAGATACAACATAAAGGAAGGTGGCCTACTAAGTCAAACAATACATAATTGCTTATACTAATCGATTGATGTTGTAACTATGCCAATTGTAGGTAGGTGCAACAAACCAAACATAATATATGATAAGTTAGTGGCCATGTGAGCATCATAATGACCATGAACATGCCAAGTGTAGACGTGCACAACCATCTAACTAGGTGGTCCATCATCAATGTCTACATGTATTGAGCTTGCTATCTCAACACTGCATAGGTTCTAGATCATTTGTATGAATGAACAAACCTATTTTTGAGCCACATATACATTATTTGATGTCTAACTCATGTATGGTGAATCATATTACATATGGGTTAAACATAAACAAGATTATGTTGAGCTAACATCCCACATCTTAGATTGTATACCATATATGGTTTTTTCACAAGCTTTTATGCAATAAGCATAATCTATCATGGGCTTTCAACATATATTGATTTCCTATTGTTCCAAACCATCTTCTTCTATGAAATTTTTTCCCTCTGCACTTGGAGCTCTTCTTACCTGAGTCTTTGCAACTTTCAGTCATACATGCTAAATACCCCAACAACTTTGGTGAACCTGACATGAAAGGCCGAAGGAAGAGTTCTCCAGTATGGGGGATAATACAAGTTGATAAGATTATGTGAGGTAGTTGCTTCCAACTTTTACCATGTGTCTACAATAGTAGTAGCAACAATCTTCTACGAAGCGTGAGTCAATTGGCACAAAAGCATTGTAGGATGTTGAAAGCTAGGTAAAGCTATGCTATGATCCGAGTCCTGAGATATGCCACCTGAGTACGTCAAATGGATGACAATAGGCTCCCCAAACGGGCATGGGATGCTAGCACACACCTACAAAAAATGTGGAAAAGTAAAGTGCTTTCAACAGGATGGGTGCTAGATATGTGAAAATGGTTTAAAGGGTGGGGAGTGGATAGATATCTAGATATGGCATCTGAAGATATATGCATAGATACATTTCAATCGGACCTCTTACGAGCATATCAAGCAAAATATCAAAGCAAGGGAGCAAATGGCAAACTTGCGTATTACAATATGTATATCTATCCTTCATGTTGGGAATCCTACATGCATGCAAAGGCACACACGCAGCCATATATAGCCAATCCACTCTCAGTGGTATTTAGATGGAGTGGACCTATTTATATATTGCACGACTTTGAGCTCACTCACACACTTTATTGATCGAGACAGGTGCATGGAGTGGACATGCAAGAGAGACGAGGTTATACAAGCTATGTGGACTATAGAGTGTAGAATCAGAGGAGCACATGATTATGACATGCCCAGCATATGCACACATACCAGCTAACTTTGATATCCCTTTACAGGGGCCACTTCACCAATTTCTAACCACTGCTCCTATATCGAAGTTAGGGGATCTCATCACATGCATGTTACGCTTTCAGGAGAACCATGGTGCATAGATCGTTCTTTCACCATAGTTACCCTTTCCTACCATGGGGGAGGAGAATCATTGTATATCTGGAAAGGTCCCATCGGTCATAATTCGGTCTTTCGTGGACAATAATAAACTACTCTACTCTCTTCCTCTTTACCTCCTCTTCTCCCTCCCTCCTTTCCTCTCTTTCTTCCTCTCTTTCAATGCATCTCACTACAAAGAAAAAAAAAACACAAAAACAAAGCAAGAAGAGGCAATGTACCTACCTCAAAGGCTCAAAGATGAATTCTTTTCTACCTCGTCTTCACAACGTCTCTTCTTTCTCCCTTGTGCACTTCTCCCTCTTCTTCATGTACAGTGGTAGCAGAGGCAATGGTAGTGAGAGGACCTCCTCTCTCTCTCTCTCTCTCTCTCTCTCTCTCTCTCTCTCTCTCTCTCTCTCTCTCTCTCTCTCTCTCTCTCTCTCTCTCTCTCTCTCTCTCTCTCTCTCTCTCTCTCTCTCTCCCCTTTTCCTCTCTCTCTCTCTCTCCCTCTCAAAGCAGTGATCTCTCTCACTCTCTCTTTCCCTCCTTCTCAAAAAATATTGCAAAAAATGTTGTGCTCAGATTCTTGGTGCTTTTTTTTCTCAAAACAGCGTCACATCGCAAATTTAAATTAGCGAGGCCACTATTTTGCATTGCAAATCGACGACCCTATATCTCCCTATTCCTTTGTAGTAGTCTTTGAACTTTTGGAACTAATAACCCACTTAAAGTGAGCTGACTGACTCGAAGAGGGAAAGTACTAGGGCTTCTTCCTCCTCCTAAAGAACTGCTTGTAGAACTAGGATTGCTAAGACCCCTCCCCTGTAGGGATATCAAACTGCTCCATTGAGGAGAATATCTCCTAATATTTTCAACGTGTCATCTAGCCCTTTCAGCTCTTTCTTGCTTTTGAAGCTCCACTTGATGGTCCTTTGGGTCTATTTCACTACCTTTTGACAAAAAGTAATCAATTAGTTTCCCTATCAGCCAAAATTTGAACATTGCCACTTATTAGCGGCTCCCAGTAAACACACCACCTGTGTCGAGACCAAAAATGGACCCAACACTGGCTCTATGCCTCTAACCAGGCCCCTATGCTCAACCAAAATAGCCCATGGCCTTGGGGTCAGGGGCGTTTGGAGGCCCCACACACTGATCTAGCTTGGACATGTGTTTGTGTTGTTTATAGTCCCAAAAATTCCTTCCAACTCCTCACAGGGAATACCCAAATATAATGGTGCCTAGCACCTCATAGTATATACATAAGGAGCATCCCTCGACTAACTACTGTGGCCCCCTACAACTCTCCTACACCTTGGGGATTGGTTCCAAGATGCATCGTCCAAACATAAAGCACATATGTAACATAGTCCTCTCTTATCATCAATCGTTCCAGAAGATAGTTTGTATCCTCACTTTATTAGTCCCCAAAGAATCGAATGTACTAACCCTTCAGCTTGGGACTTCTCACACTCTCAACATGGGCCAACATTTATGAAACTAAATGATATACAATCCCAAGAGAGCTGATACCACATATATGGAATGCAATGCAAAGGTGAATGTCCATGAGTGCACAAACAATTTATTTAATCAAATCAGCAACATGGATGTGCACAACCCTTTCTTTTCATGATTTTATTCCATAGCGTACTTGCGACATTGCATAGGGATAGCACGAAGCATATTCATGCTACTAAACCCTTTAACTTTTAAAATAAATGTGTTCTATGTGTAAAGTGCATCATAAAAAACAAAATTTAGCCTATATTCAACACTCATAAATCCCTCTCTCCCTACCATTTAATGTTATGCTTGTAGTGGTATGTATAGAGAATGTTTCCATGTTATTTTCTTATTCGAAATGCAATAAATCATGGACTATAATACAAAAATGGGGCCAAGCTGAGGCTAAACCTCATGCCTTAGACCCATCATACATCCACAAACACATATTTATAATTTTTTATAATTTTTTGGCACATAAAACTTTTTTTTCATTTAAAATCTTCTTTTATTTTTTATACATTAATAAATTATTATTATTTTCTAATTTTTTTATTCAACTTGATTAGGATTACTGAGATTCATCATTCTTCTTCATTTCATTTTATAAGAGCCATGATCTCCCCACCCGAAAAATGATAAAAACCCTTTATTTTCCACTTAAATATCTCATTTTGGGCTTTTACTTATTAATAGGGACTAGATTTGATTACGGCTTTTGCATATTATCACTTGCAATCCTCAAAGACATGTCAAACAAGGTTCATACAAATCTTCATTGCATATGCACTTTATTTGGACCATAAACCATCAAAAACAAGTAAATTTTCTTCATAAAATGGACACAACATTTAATTGCATGTTTCAGGTCACGGAAATTGACTATGTGGATAGCTATCGGACCTGCCTTCGATCTCTACATAGCATGGAACATCAATCCTCAACATCTTGTAACAATCTGGTGCATGCCCGGAACAAGCATTTTTTGTCCCGTTCCTCTCTTTCTTTCACACCCACGTGAATAGCCTCTTGGAGGAGAGAGAGAGGAGAGAGAAATACTGAATTATGATATACACAACCGGGCAGCCATTGTTTGAACGGAGAGCAACGATAGGGAGTGAAAAAATGGAGAAGGCTGGTATCTGCAAATCTATTAGTTGTTTTTATTCTCGAATGGCCCCTCCTCTCCAAACGTTGCCATAGCATCTCCTTCTTGCCGTTGCAAAAAAAAACAGTGTCCCCCCTCCCCTTGTTATTTTTTTGGGGCTGCCCCCAAAGGCCCAAAGGCCATGTCTTTCCATATCTTGGTCGAATTTGACCTAACCTTTCACTTCTCCCTTGTCTGATATCCAATTCCATTTTTGGAAAATTTTGTGCATCCTTCTTGAAGTCTTGAATGGCTAGCAACTTGTGCTGCTTAAATTAGGCACCCAAAAAATTTATGAAAAATATACAACCACTGCAAAGGTCGGTCTTTTAAAGTAATTTAAATTCCCATCTTCCACAGCTACTTAAAATTGTTGGATCCGCATCTTCCGCTTCTATCAAGCTTTAAATTCCGCTTTAAAGTTGCGTCATTTGGCACTTATTTTGCATTTTCTAGGTGTTTAAATCCCACTCTTGCTTGAAAAACTTGCAGAGCTTCATGTAAAACTACAAGTTTTTCACTGTCCTAAATGCATCTTCTCAAAACTTGGTCAATTTCTCTTCAATTGATTTATGGTGGGCATGTTTCATAATCTGTATATTTTCTCTTGTATATAGCCCCATAAGGCTATCACTAAGGGTTTATCTTTTTGCTTAGCACTTAACATGCTTCGGGCAAGGAAAATACCCACACCCAGGTCTCTGAGTGGTAGAGGGAACTAAGCTTCTAGGCATGCCTATGGGGTAGCCAAGGCTTTTTCAAATTCTTGATGCTATAGGGTGAGTATTCTATAGAGAACTCCCATGACATGAAAATTTCTACATTGCAAGGCCAATCTTCTCCTCTATTTTCTAGAAAGATCTATTGATATAACACCATTAAGCAAGAAATTAAGGATTTGATCATAAGAAGAATCAAACTATTGTACCTATACACAAGAGATGAGATTAATGTTTTAGATAGATAAACTTCAAAACTAGGAACATAGTCCAAAATCCCTAAATCTCTCATATCAAGTGCTAAGAAAAGCTACAATTTCACTTAAGAAATCATGCTTTCATTTCTCTTTGTAATTAGCAAATCATTCATATATAAACATACCAACAAAATATCACATTTTCATGCCTTGTAGTAGAGTGTACCATCTCCATTATACTTACTGAGACTAGTAGCTATGAACTACTCATCAATCCTTTGCATGCCATGGTCTAGGGATTGTTTTATCCCATATGATATTTTCTTTGACT